>NC_091181.1:17557518-17760018 GCF_040958095.1 Procambarus clarkii | reverse complement strand
CCAAGCATGTGGGGAGAGCTCCAATCTTAGACGCACATCTATATTATCTAATATGTATTGGTCTAGGGTTGTTACGTCCAATAGTAGGGAAAAACACATTGACAAACCTTTACCTTTTAAATCGGACATAAATTTTTTATCCTTGGCGGTTGCCCCAGTAAAAAATGTATTAGTAAATTCGTTAGGGATTACACCATCATCGCCCCAGTCCCTACGAAAGGCTCCAATTCTCCCCAAGGAAGACATTTTTGATGGAGGCATGGAGGTGATTAATTTAATAAACGACCAATAATTAAAATTAGAATTTGTTTCAACTACCTGCTCCCCTAAAAACACCTGAACACCTTTAAACATGGTATTTGACAACCCATTCACAAATTCCAGAAGGTCATCCTCTTCCAATTTTGTGGTATCATCATCTTTCGTTAAAGATACCTTAAAATCTATAACAATATTAGCTAGATCTAAGAAGGCGCCCTGGGTTCCAGGGATGCGGAATTCTAAGTAATTATCCCGCAAACGTTGATTAATGGGGAGGTTGACAGGTAGAATGTCTATTTGCTGCGTAGAGGTAATTGAACTTTCCACATTACGTATTCTGTTACTTCTAGGAAATTGGTCAATAATACTGGAGCTATAATATTCTAGTGGTATTTTCAGCCCAGCTCCACTAGCTTCCGCCATGATCTCCTCCGAAAGGTGAAGTATGACTGCTTACTATAGTGAAAATACGTCATTTTTATACCCAAGGCCTCGTTTACATTTTTTATTTTTATTTTTTCTTCTCCTAGAGAGTCTTTTAATTTTCCCGCCTGTTACCAATTTCTTCCCCATAGTCTTAAGAGCATCAATACCGTGAATTCTCAGAGCGCTCTTTACATCCCGTTTACCACTGGTTAAATCACCAAGAACATTTTTCCCAAAATCGATAGCAGTCGGCATTACAGTTTTCATGAAAAATGGTATGGCTCGTCGAGCCAAGCCAGCTAAGGTTCCAAAAAAACCACCACCAGATCTGAGATAAAGCGCTTGGAATGTACGTATGTCATTCATCGCTCCCCCTCTCATCCCCATGTCTCCTAGAGAGGGGGGAGAAGATCTCCCCGTAGTCCTTCTGAGAGGGTGTGTAGAAAGGTACTCGCATCCCGACTCCTCTTCTTATAATAACCGATGATGCGGGTAAACACTTCTATATATATATATATATATATATATATATATATATATATATATATATATATATATATATATATATACATATATATATATATATATATATATATATATATATATATATATATACATATATATATGTATATATATATATGTATATATATATATATATATATATATATATATATATATATATATATATATATATATATATATATATATATATATATATATATATATATATATATATATATTAGTATATTTTGGTAGCAGTCTTTCCTGTAGACATATATTATTATATATGACCGAAAAAGTAAGATTAATAATTCTAACACGAATTTTCTCGATCTTTCGTACATTCCTTTTCACTGTTGGTGGTAATTCAAAAATCAATTCTCCAAAATTCATTTTTATTTCTAGTCTGACGCGACACTTGAGGGCGTTTCGTAAAACTTATTACATTTTCAAAGACTTTAGTTTACACATACACAACTGAATAGAATTTACACATCTCCGATTTGTTTATATCTACATTTGAGTGAGGTGGATGGGGTGAGGTGGTATTAATAGGGTATTAAATTCATCAACACAAGACAGAACACGAAACAATGGGTATTGAATGGAAGTGATTGTAGAAAGCCTATTGGTCCATATTTCTTGATGCTTCTATATTGGAGCGGAGTCTTGAGGTGGGTAGAATATAGTTGTGCATTAATTGGCTGTTGATTGCTGGTGTTGACTTTTTAATGTGTAGTGCCTCGCAAACGTCAAGCCGTCTGCTATTGCTGTATCTATCGATGATTTCTGTGTTGTTTACTAGGATTTCTCTGGCGATGGTTTGGTTGTGGGAAGAGATTATATGTTCCTTAATGGAGCCCTGTTGCTTATGCATCATTAAACGCCTAGAAAGAGATGTTGTTGTCTTGCCTATATACTGGGTTTTTTGGAGCTTACAGTCCCCAAGAGGGCATTTGAAGGCATAGACGACGTTGGTCTCTTTTAAAGCGTTCTGCTTTGTGTCTGGAGAGTTTCTCATGAGTAGGCTGGCCGTTTTTCTGGTTTTATAGTAAATCGTCAGTGGTATCCTCTGATTTTTGTCTGTAGGGATAACGTTTCTATTAACAATATCTTTCAGGACCCTTTCCTCCGTTTTATGAGCTGTGGAAAAGAAGTTCCTGTAAAATAGTCTAATAGGGGGTATAGGTGTTGTGTTATTTGTCTCTTCAGAGGTTGCATGGCGTTTCACTTTCCTTCTTATGATGTCTTCGACGAAACCATTGGAGAAGCCGTTGTTGACTAGGACCTGCCTTACCCTACAGAGTTCTTCGTCGACTTGCTTTCATTCTGAGCTGTGGCTGAGAGCACGGTCGACATATGCGTTAACAACACTCCTCTTGTACCTGTCTGGGCAGTCGCTGTTGGCATTTAGGCACATTCCTATGTTTGTTTCCTTAGTGTAGACTGCAGTGTGGAAACCTCCGCTCTTTTCCATGACTGTTACATCTAG
Source organism: Procambarus clarkii (assembly GCF_040958095.1). Lineage (NCBI taxonomy): Eukaryota > Metazoa > Arthropoda > Malacostraca > Decapoda > Cambaridae > Procambarus > Procambarus clarkii. The sequence continues at coordinate 17,757,338 of NC_091181.1, read as the reverse complement.
AAAGGGCAGCTTCCCATCCTTTTCCATCTCGTAAGTGAAACGCAGCACGGAACTCTGCTCAAACGCTTCCTTCAGCTCCTGCAGATGTCTGACATCAGGTACCTGTGTAAAAATGTCGTCAACATACCTGCAGTATATGGCTGGTTTCAAGTTCATGTCGACAAAGACTTTTTGCTCGATGGTACCCATGTAGAAGTTTGCAAACAGGACACCTAGGGGAGAACCCATGGCGACCCCATCTACTTGCTTGTACATGTGCCCATCCGGGCTCAAGAAGGGTGCCTCTTTAGTACAAGCTTGGAGTAGTTTCCTTAGAATATTCTCTGGTATGTCAAGAGGAGTACAGGCTGGATCACGATACACTCTGTCGGCTATCATCCCGATTGTCTCGTCCACAGGTACGTTGGTGAACAGTGATTCTATGTCCAACGAGGCTCTTATCCCTGTGGCCCGTGTGCACCGCAGTAAGTCAACAAATTCTTTTGGGGACTTCAGGCTGAAGCCGCAAGGGACATAAGGAGTCAGCAGGCCGTTGAGTCGCTTCGCCAGTCTGTACGTGGGTGTGGGTATCTGGCTAATGATTGGCCGAAGTGGGCAGCACGAAGGCTTTTAGCAGCAGCTAAAAGCCTTCGTGAGAACAAGGAGATAGTTGTCAGGAGAGGTGACAAGTCGCCAATACATGTCATTCTTAAAAAAGACGAATATCTGGCGAAAATGAACCTCATACTCTCTGACCAAACTAAATTCCAAAGGGCAACGAAGGACACTACAGCCGAATTGAAAGCAAAGGTCAACAAACTGATTGAAACTGTGAACGCCAAGAAATCCGGACTCCACCTGCCAAAGATTATTGGGGAATATAAACCTGGATATGCGTATGGAAATGTCAAGACACACAAGCCTGGAAACCCACATCGGCCAATGATTAGCCAGATACCCACACCCACGTACAGACTGGCGAAGCGACTCAACGGCCTGCTGACTCCTTATGTCCCTTGCACCTTCAGCCTGAAGTCCCCAAAAGAATTTGTTGACTTACTGCGGTGCACACGGGCCACAGGGATAAGAGCCTCGTTGGACGTAGAATCACTGTTCACCAACGTACCTGTGGACGAGACAATCGGGATGATAGCCGACAGAGTGTATCGTGATCCAGCCTGTACTCCTCTTGACATACCAGAGAATATTCTAAGGAAACTACTCCAAGTTTGTACTAAAGAGGCACCCTTCTTTAGCCTGGATGGGCACATGTATAAGCAAGTAGATGGGGTCGCCATGGGTTCTCCCCTAGGTGTCCTGTTTGCAAACTTCTACATGGGTACCATCGAGCAAAAAGTCTTAGTCGACATGAACTTGAAACCGGCCATATACTGCAGGTATGTTGACGACATTTTTACACAGGTACCTGATGTCAGACATCTGCAGGAGCTGAAGGAGGCGTTTGAGCAGAGTTCCGTGCTGCGTTTCACTTACGAGATGGAAAAGGATGGGAAGCTGCCCTTTCTAGATGTAACAGTCATGGAAAAGAGCGGAGGTTTCCACACTGCAGTCTACACTAAGGAAACGAACATAGGAATGTGCCTAAATGCCAACAGCGACTGCCCAGACAGGTACAAGAGGAGTGTTGTTAACGCATATGTCGACCGTGTTCTCAGCCACAGCTCAGAATGGAAGCAAGTCGACGAAGAACTCTGTAGGGTAAGGCAGGTCCTAGTCAACAACGGCTTCTCCAATGGTTTCGTCGAAGACATCATAAGAAGGAAAGTGAAACGCCATGCAACCTCTGAAGAGACAACTAACACAACACCTATACCCCCTATTAGACTATTTTACAGGAACTTCTTTTCCACAGCTCATAAAACGGAGGAAAGGGTCCTGAAAGATATTGTTAATAGAAACGTTATCCCTACAGACAAAAATCAGAGGATACCACTGACGATTTACTATAAAACCAGAAAAACGGCCAGCCTACTCATGAGAAACTCTCCAGACACAAAGCAGAACGCTTTAAAAGAGACCAACGTCGTCTATGCCTTCAAATGCCCTCTTGGGGACTGTAAGCTCCAAAAAACCCAGTATATAGGCAAGACAACAACATCTCTTTCTAGGCGTTTAATGATGCATAAGCAACAGGGCTCCATTAAGGAACATATAATCTCTTCCCACAACCAAACCATCGCCAGAGAAATCCTAGTAAACAACACAGAAATCATCGATAGCAGACGGCTTGACGTTTGTGAGGCACTACACATTAAAAAGTCAACACCAGCAATCAACAGCCAATTAATGCACAACTATATTCTACCCACCTCAAGACTCTGCTCCAATATAGAAGCATCAAGAAATATGGACCAATAGGCTTTCTACAATACCTTCCATTCAATACCCATTGTTTCGTGTTCTGTCTTGTGTTGATGAATTTAATACCCTATTAATACCACCTCACCCCATCCACTTTACTCAAATGTAGATATAAACAAATCGGAGATGTGTAAATTCTATTCAGTTGTGTATGTGTAAACTAAAGTCTTTGAAAATGTAATAAGTTTTACGAAACGCGCTCAAGTATCGCGTCAGACTAGAAATAAAAATGAATTTTGGAGAATTGATTTTTGAATTACCACCAACAGTGAAAAGGAATGTACGAAAGATCGAGAAAATTCGTGTTAGAATTATTAATCTTACTTTTTCGGTCATATTTAATAATAATAATATATATATATATATATATATTTATATATATATATATATATATATATACATATATATATATATATATATATATATATATATATATATATATATATATATATATATATATATATATATATATATATATACCTCCCAAGAGCACCAGAGCAAGTGAGGGGTCATTTATACGTTAATTTCATCAAGTCCCTATATATATATATATATATATATATATATATATATATATATATATATATATATATATATATATATATATATATATATATATATATATATATATTTATATAGATTATATTGTTATACCTTAGGGCGGACGTGTAAGACCGCCGTAACCGACCTCCCATCTTCAAAACTAACCATTCGTCCAAACTGATCTGATATTTTAATACTTACTTTCTCCAACGTGTTAGTATTTAAGGTTTTGTACACTAGGGGATGAGCTCCTCTAGAATATGAGTCATGATAATTGATTGCATCTAAGATATTTACAATTTGCCCCCCGTGTCGATCCGGCTCGATGACGTCACTATAAATGAGTAAATAGTCACAACCTCCGTCATTGTCTGGGGGGAATGAGGCCACGACCTTGGAGGCTGTTGTAATGTCATCTGTTTTTGCCCGATAAATCGTGTATTTGCGACTGCTGTCAAAACCAAGTACATTAGCTATTCTGTGTTTAAATTGAAGGCTGAGAGAATATAACGAACCAGTACCTCCATTGTTAAGAGTGGAGGCTAGTAATACTCGCTTTAAGGATTGATCATAGGTGAGGATTGGTTCTCTTTCTGAGAAGTATATTTTGAAATCACCTCTGAAACTTAGTTTCATGTCGGTGATTATTTGTCGGCTAAGCTCACCCGTGATGAATGTGATGTTTCTGGATAATATGTTGGTTTTGGGGAGGAAGGTGTAAATGAGATGTTCTGGACTTTTAGAAAGAGTTCCTCGTTTAAAAGTAGCATAGACGTCTATGCCAGACTCCCCCTCATCCTTGATGATAGCGTTAATTCGTCTGGGTAGGAGTATGTTGACTAAGGCCACTTCATGTTTAATGGAAGGGTTTAAATGTAGAGTGGGGATGGTGTTTGTAAATGCTGAACTTGTGTTGTTGTATATATCTTCTTGGTCGAGACTAGTAAGGTATATGTAATGTTCCTCGGCCATTGTTCACTTATGTACTGATTGGGGGGCGGGGATAAAACATCATTACTTATATTTTATTTTATTAATCTACAAAGGAAATATTACTTTTTAAAAGAACTACAACAGGGGGATTATTCCCCATAACAAATTACATATAAAGAGCAGCAGCTGTTGGTGCTGCTGTCGCCCGCTGCTGCCGCTGCCGCCACTGCTGGAGCTGTTGGTACCGCTGACACCACTACCACCGTTGATGGTACTGCTGCCACCGCTGGAGCCGCTGTAGTTGGTGGTACTGCTGCCGCTACCGTCACCGCTGCTGGAGCTGTTGGTACCACTGACACCGCTGCCAGCAATGATGGTACTGTTGCTGCCGCTGCCACCGCTGGAACCGCTGTAGTTGGTGGTACTGCTGCCGCTACCACCCCCCCGCTACTGGAGCTGTGGTTACCGCTGACACCGCTTGCCGGCGTTGATGGTACTGCTGCTGCTGCTGTAGTTGGTAGTACTGCCGCCGCTACTGTCACCGCTGCCGGAGCTGTGGTTACCGCTGCCAGCGTTGATGGTACTGCTGCTGCTGCTGCTGCCACCGCTGGAGCCGCTGTAGTTGGTGGTACTGCTGCCGCTACTGTCACCGCTGCTGGAGCTGTTGGTACCGCTGACACCACTACCACCGTTGATGGTACTGCTGCTGCTGCTGCCACCGCTGGAGCCGCTGTAGTTGGTGGTACTGCTGCCGCTACCGTCACCGCTGCTGGAGCTGTGGTTACCGCTGACACCGCTGCCAGCGTTGATGGTACTGCTGCTGCTGCTGCTGCTGCTGCAGCCGCTGTAGTTGGTGGTACTGCTGCCGCTGCCGCCACCGCCCGCTGGAGCTGTTGGTACCGCTGACACCACTGCCACCGTCGTTGGCGGTGCTGCTGCTGCTACGGTTGCTGCTGCTACCACCGCTGTCACCACCGCCTAAGCTGCTGTAGATGGTGGTACTGCTGCTGTCGTCGCTGCTGCTACTGTTACTGTCGGTGGTGGTGCTGCCACCTCTTCTTTTGAGGGAGGGATGGTTACAGCTTTCGTTGTTTTTTCGGTGGGGAGGATGACAGGAATATTTCCTGTGACTCTCCATCGAGGATGGTGTCAATACGATGATTTGAGTGGGGGTCGAAGTCAATAGTGGTTTCGATCCGTCGTTTGGCTGTGGTAGATGTTGAGGGTGGAGGTGGAGCGGCGGTGGAGGTGGAGCTGGATGAGTACTCTTGTAGATGTCTCTTCTTCCTGGGGGTAGCTGGTGGTGCTGGTGGTGTAGAACGAGAAGAGCTTCCTGGGGTGGTGGCACCCTCCCCCACCACTGCATCTAGGGTGATAGTTTTACTATCACCCTCTCCTCTGGGATCATCAATCGGGAGGGGTACCATTGATGGGGTAACAGTAGTGGGACGTTTGAGGATTACCAGCTCCTTGTTATGCTTGGTTAACTCATTATTAAGAGAAATGAGCATGGGTCCGACGTCCTTGTGCCAGTTGTCCATGCCACCACGGGAGGCCCCCAGTCCATGGGGCACCACCAACTGAAACATGGTTGGGGTTCTTACCATAAGATTGCCAACCTTTGTTAAGGCGGTTTTGAGCCAAAACAAGCGGTTTTTGGCAGTATCCAGGGTGACATTGGTGATGTAGTGGATGTCGGTGGAAGACTGCACTTGCTTCTGAGCTATAGGGTTGGACTCGAAGGGTGCTCTTGCACCGAAAGCAGAAATTAGCGCCACGATGGTGGGGCGGAAGAACAACACTGGCTCTTCGACAATGTCTTGTCCGTCGGAGGGTAGGGGAGCTATCTTCACTTCAATGTCCCCTGGGGTAGACTGATAACGTATTGTGGCCCTGTTGACATTAGTCAGACATTCACGTTCCACACGGGCGTAATTGTATGTTTCCCATATCACGCTCGCCAGTCCATAGGGACGCACAATGGCGGCGGGTAAGTCGTAGACTATTACATCACGAACCCCAAAGGCGTGGGTGTCGGTGATGTCGTTGTCTATTGACTTAATGATTGATAAAGCCATGGCGGAGGGCGGCTGAGAGGAGAGTGTCGACGTCAACTATAGTGACCAGGAGCGACGGAGGGGGCCTTTAAATACACATGTGTCCCCACCTAGAGGGGGAGAGGAATGTAGGGGTGTGGGGTAGAGGCCGCCTTCCTCACTTTAAAAGCCCATAGACACTCCGCCCAGTCTCGAAGGCTGTAATCTGATCTCGATGTTGGAAGGTTAATTTTTCCATTTGCCATATCTCCGTCTGGATTTCCTGGGATGAATATTCTTCATAACGTTTCACCGTTTCTCCAAATGACTTAAAAAACCGTTCTGGAGGGGCACTCAACACAAGACGGTCATAACAATCCCACAATGCATATATCAATCTACATTTGTGTTCGACATACTTGTAGTACCGTTGAGTAGCAACCAACTTCTTTAATAAGGGAGATTTGTCTTCTGCAGGTGTAGCTGGGGGAGGAGTGGGTCTAGAAGCTTGCTCCATGGTGGATATGCAACTGAATATGGTGGTCTTTAAGATGACCTTCATATAGGTCTTCAATACGGCTCCCAATGGGGTCTCCTATGGATGCCCCTCCCTCCTTTTAACTGTGATCTGGCGCGATAATTACGTATGAGGGTTGGGTCTATGCCAGCCATCCTCAGTAAAACCCTTACATCCTCCTTGTCAGTTGCCCTAAATTGTCCCTTAGTAAAGGCTAGAGTTTTAATTATATCTAAAATATTTAAATTTTGTATAGGCTTTAATAAATTTCCGCGACTATCCCATATCACCTGTTGGCTGTTTTGCCCAAACATGTTCAATAATGCTTTGACATGTGGAATTTCCTCAATTTTAAAATTCACATTTATTAAGTTGTCCAGACTTGGATTTTGGGGCGTGATGGTGGCTTTATGAGGAGTGTGGCCAGCAACAATTACTTGCATTTCGGGTGGAAGGATGGAATGTCCCCTTTTTTTATTTATTTATTTTTTTTTAAAAGGCGATGGTCGCGCCGGGCGGGCCGCGTTTTTTTTTTTTTAAGGGCGCCGACGGTCGGTGGGGGCCCCAATGGCATTTAATGGATGTGTGACCAGCCCCGCCCGTCTGGAGGGACTACTGCGGCAACACCGCCCACAGCCCGTTGTTGTCGGGTGAGAGGATGGAGTGTCCTCTTCCCCCACCCCCCCATCACCCCTACCAGAGTCACAGGTGGGTAGGTTACAGGTACCACCAACATTATTACTTGAGTTGTATTTGTTTTTTAAAGAGAAGGACATACTTTCACTACCATCACCGCTGGGGGAGGGCAGACCCACCGCATAAAGAGGTGATGGTGAGTTCTTGTTTTTATTAAATAAATATTTTTCGGCTATGAATCGTGGTACCAGGCAATATTCTTTCACCATTTTTTTTTCTCTCGTTACTTATTTATGTAATTACCTTATTAGGGAGGAAATTAACGATACAGCCAAAGGTAGCAGAGCTGCTAATATAGCCCCACCACGTCTGGAGGTCAGGATGTGCTACTTTTTGTACAAAGGAGTTTTCTTACATGCTACAGAACGAATGTCATTCTGATATCTCTGTAACCCATTAATTATCTGAGGTTGAACTGGAATGTTTCGTTTCAGAAAATTGGCAAAAATTTCACAAATTGATTCAATTTCCTGCCGTTTTAAAGCCTTGATTAGTTTATTCCGCTTCTTGGGTGATAAATTGTTTAATAAAAATAACAACTGATGATGTTTCTCTACGAGAGAGTCCTGTTGAACTGTCATTTTTTGTTAAATTTGACGATGTCTTGAGCTTTAATCCAGCTATTGGCAGAATCTGGGTACCTTCTCCACTTGACGAAATATTCTCTGTGTCTTTTCGATGTTTTCCTAGACTGTAATACCGTTACAGGAAAATAGTCTGGAAGGGATGTTGGGATCAATTCTTGCTCATAAAACATGCCACTGATCGGCTCGTTGTTTAAATCTTTGATTTTGTATGTCGGGATTGGATGTGTTCTGTCAATATGTGACACTAGAAATATTTCTTCTGTATTTTGGTGCCAAAAGCCTTTGTGAAATATATTCCTGCGCTTTGCCAATCGCACATGCTGTCCAAGGTGCAGCCGTGGACTGATGGCAGTTATGGGGGAGTCATTGTTTAAATACATGACCTTAAACTGTCTTCGTATATCTTCAATATTTTGCAACTTATGAATGGCATGAGGAGTATTTTTTAGTATCCTGTGGAATGTGTGGTTGTACACGTCCACAACTTTAGGGAGGATGTGGATGTATTTTAATGAATTAGCTTGGGTCATATAATGATACAGTTTATGTTTTAAAGTTCTGATGGCCCGCTCCACTATGCTAGATTTCATTTCCGAAAATACACTATATAATTTAATATTTTTCTTATTAAAATAATTTTGAACTGACTTGTTGTAAAATTCTCTACCTCGGTCGGTGAATATCCGACTTACACCGAGAAACTGAGGTGTTTCCTCTAATATCTTCTTCAGAGCGACTAACACATCACTCGAATTTTTTGTTTTTAAAGTTTGAGTCTGCATTAGGCGGGAATAAACATCGACACAAATTAAAATATATTTAACACCATTATTGTATTTTTGTAAACTACAAAAGTCCCCTAGGTCACAGGCAATTATGGTACGAGGTTTTGGGGCTAATATTTTCCGTCGGGGGAACCTAACTAAATTTCCTCTATGCAAGGTATATGATCGCTCTCCATGAAGAAATTCCTTTACATCTGCAACACTAATGTTGGGGTCTTTAAGTCTGGCAGCCTTATACAATTTTTGAATTGATCCTGTGAAACCACCCGGGCTAGAAATGTCATTATAGATGTTGGGGAGAATTGCCCGTTTCTGTGCCGTTAAAGACATTTTTTTTTTTTTTTTTTTTTTTTTTGATTACATTTGATACACAATTTCACACCGGTCTTCGTTGGTGATGCTCGTTCGTAGTTGTAATGCCTCAGGAACCGTCAGATCGACCAATAAGTAACCATACTTGTTCTGGGATATTGCCCGTCGGTATATTTCAACGAAACTATTAGTAGTTTTTCGCCCATATAACTGGCCACTTAAAATTTCAAGTTGGGTTATATCTCTCTACTTCATTAATATATAATAGCTACAATTCAGAGTTATTGTCCTAGCATATTTCCACTGGGGAAACAAATTTTGACTAATTAGAATTACGGAAATATTACCGTGTCTCCCTCGAGTGAAGATATTGGCTATAATTGGACTCTGTATGGCTTCCAGGTATAAGTCATCAATTATATACAAAACTGACTCATTTGAAAAAGGATCTTTATACTCTAGAGGGTTAATCAGGTCCTGGGAGAGAGTAACCTTGTTTCGCAGAAAGGAGATGTTTGAAAGAGGGTGTTTTGTATTATTTGCAGTTGACACTAAAATTTTTGAGAATTTTCTATGGTATTTAACACATAAATTCCCCACTAGAGTCGTTTTCCCAGAATTGCTGAATCTAGCTACAAATATTCTTGCTGGGTGGTGGAAAATATTAAGTTGCTCGTCTGTGACAGAAGTACACTCCTCCATATTTTCCCCATAAATGGTTCAATTACCTATAGGCGGTCACATATATATACATATTATATATATATATATATATATATATATATATATATATATATATATATATATATATATATATATATATATATATATATATATATATATATATATATATATATATATGGGAGTGAGAAAGAGTGTGAGTGTGTGAGTGTGTGTGTGTGTGTGTGTGTGAGTGTGTGTGTGTGTGTGTGTGCGTGTGTGTGTGTGAGAGTGAGTGTGTGTGTGTGTGTGTGTGTGTGTGAGAGTGAGTGTGTGTGTATGTGAGTATGTGAGTGTGTGTGTATTCACCCACCAAGGAATGCCACTCCCTCAGGACATAGCCAGTCCACCTGATGTTTTTTTGAAGTAGAAGTCCCCTAGTGATAACCTCCAGATGAGAGGAAAATAAAAAGTTTTCTACAGCAGGCCTAACCCTTCTCTTACAAAAAAAAAGGACTGAGAGGTGTTGTATGTTGCAACGTTGCCCCCACTGTTCTGAGTCAATAAAAGGATGCTACACCTCCCCCCCACCACGTATTATTGAAATAGTGACGAAACCGTCCACTCTCCTCCCCGTCTAGACCGAGATGTAAGTAAATTAGTATCTATTTCACATAAAGGCTATATATATATATATATATATATATATATATATATATATATATATATATATATATATATATATATATATATATATATATATATATATTATTAAATATGACCGAAAAAGTAAGATTAATAATTCTAACACGAATTTTCTCAATCTTTCGTACATTACGCTTCACTGTTGGAGGTAAATCAAAAATCACTTCTCCAAAATTCATTTTTATTTCTAGTCTGACGCGACCCGGGCGCGTTTCGTAAAACTTATTACATTTTCAAAGACTTCACAAATACACAACTGATTAGAACTTACGTATCTCTGATTTTATATCTACATTTGAGTGAGGTGGGAGGGGTGATGTGGCATTAACACAAGACAGAACAAGAGGGGATATTAATAGGACGCTTTAAAAGAGACTAACGTCGTCTATGCCTTCAAATGCCCACTTGGGGACTGTAAGCTCCAAAAAACCCAGTATATAGGCAAGACAACAACATCTCTTTCTAGGCGTTTAACGATGCATAAGCAACAGGGCTCCATTAAGGAACATATAATCTCTTCCCATAACCAAACCATCGCCAGAGAAATCCTAGTAAACAACACAGAAATCATCGATAGATACAGCGATAGCAGGCGGCTTGACGTTTGCGAGGCACTACACATCAAGAAGTCAACACCAGCAATCAACAGCCAATTATTGCACAACTATATTCTACCCACCTCAAGACTCCGCTCCAATATAGAAGCATCAAGAAATATGGACCAATAGGCTTTCTACAAACACTTCTATTCAATACTCATTGTTTCTGTTCTGTCTTGTGTTGATACTTTTAATACCCTATTAATATCCCCTCTTGTTCTGTCTTGTGTTAATGCCACATCACCCCTCCCACCTCACTCAAATGTTGATATAAAATCAGAGATACGTAAGTTCTAATCAGTTGTGTATTTGTGAAGTCTTTGAAAATGTAATAAGTTTTACGAAACGCGCCCGTGTCGCGTCAGACTAGAAATAAAAATGAATTTTGGAGAAGTGATTTTTGATTTACCTCCAACAGTGAAGCGTAATGTACGAAAGATTGAGAAAATTCGTGTTAGAATTATTAATCTTACTTTTTCGGTCATATTTAATAATATATGTCTACAGGAAAGACTGCTACCAAAATATACTAATATATATATATATATATATATATATATATATATATATATATATATATATATATATATATATATATATATATATATATATATATATATATATATATATATATATATATATATATAATTGCGTCATTTATAAAATACCTTGTAAGGAATGTAATAAGTTCTATGTCGGGCAAACATCTAAAGATTTAAAATGTAGAATATCGCAACATAAATACTCTGTAAGACATGGCCAATTGTCTAATGCTTTGTTTGTTCATTTGTCAGAAAAAGCTCACCAAATTGATTGGGAGAGTGCTTCTTCAATAACAAATTGTAAAAGCACCTATAACAGAAACATAATTGAATCTGCTTTGATACAGATCACCAAAGAAAGTAATTTGAATATTAGCAGCGGTCTATATAACTTAGATCCATTTCTAATAGATCAGCTAAAGGGCGATTTAAGTAGGATCATTGGAAAACATTTGTCTCACTAATTCATTGTATGTATTTACCTCTTTATGTTATAATTACCTATGTATTGTGCTTGTATGTCTGCTGTATCAGATGGGCCATTGGGCTACATCGGATGGGCCAATTGGATGCATCTGATGGGCCAATGGGCCGTCTGCGTTGTCCAAGTATTGTACCTCACCTTACTTCACCACTCTCTCCTGCCTATTTATACCCATCACTCGATCTGTAAAATCATTCCTTCTGAAGATGTATTTAATATACGAAAGTACTTAAGGAAATTCCTGTTTCATTTTCCACCGTGGTCTGACATTGTCACATTCTTAATCGCGTGTTTATTTTCGTGATTTACACACATATATATATATATATATATATATATATATATATTAGTATATTTTGGTAGCAGTCTTTCCTGTAGACATATATTATTAAATATGACCGAAAAAGTAAGATTAATAATTCTAACACGAATTTTCTCAATCTTTTGTACATTACGCTTCACTGTTGGAGGTAAATCAAAAATTAATTCTCCAAAATTCATTTTTATTTCTAGTCTGACGAGACACGGGCGCGTTTCGTAAAACTTATTACATTTTCAAAGACTTTAGTTCACAAATACACAACTGAATAGAACTTACGTATCTCCGATTTTATATCTACATTTGAGTGAGGTGGGAGGGGTGATGTGGCATTAACACAAGACAGAACAATAGGGGATATTAATAGGGTATTAAAAGTATCAACACAAGACAGAACACAAACAATGGGTATTGAATAGAAGTGTTTGTAGAAAGCCTATTGGTCCATATTTCTTGATGCTTCTATATTGGAGCAGAGTCTTGAGGTGGGTAGAATATAGTTGTGCAATAATTGGCTGTTGATTGCTGGTGTTGACTTCTTGATGTGTAGTGCCTCGCAAACGTCAAGCCGCCTGCTATCGCTGTATCTATCGATGATTTCTGTGTTGTTTACTAGGATTTCTCTGGCGATGGTTTGGTTTCGGCGATGTTAATTTCTGATTTACCTCCAACAGTGAAGCGTAATGTACGAAAGATTGAGAAAATTCGTGTTAGAATTATTAATCTTACTTTTTCGGTCATATTTAATAATATATATATATATATATATATATATATATATATATATATATATATATATATATGTCGTACCTAGTAGCCAGAACTCACTTCTCAGCCTACTATTCAAGGCCCGATTTGCCTAATAAGCCAAGTTTTCCTGAATTAATATATTTACTATAATTTTTTTCTTATGAAATGATAAAGCAACCCTTTTCTCTATGTATGAGGTCAATTTTTTTTATTGGAGTTAAAATTAACGTAGATATATGACCGAACCTACCCAACACTACCTAACCTAACCTAACCTATATTTATAGGTAAGGTTAGGTTAGGTAGCCAAAAAAAGCTAGGTTAGGTTAGGTTAGGTCGGTTAGGTAGACGAAAAAACATTAATTCATGAAAACTTGGCTTATTAGGCAAATCGGGCCTTGAATAGTAGGCTGAGAAGTGCGTTCTGGCTATTAGGTACGACATATATATATAAATATATATATATATATATATATATATATATATATATATATATATATATATATATATATATATATATATATATATATATATATATATATATATATATATATGTCGTACCTAGTAGCCAGAACTCACTTTTTGGCCTACTATTCAAGGCCCGATTTGCCTAATAAGCAAAGTTTTCATGAATTAATTGTTTTTCGACTACCTAACCTAACCTAACCTAACTTTTTCGGCTACCTAACCAAACCTAACCTATAAAGATAGGTTAGGTTAGGTTAGGTAGGGTTGGTTAGGTTCGGTCATATATCTACGTTAATTTTAACTCCAATAAAAAAAAATTGACCTCATACATAATGAAATGGGTAGCTTTATCATTTCATAAGAAAAAAATTAGAATAAATATATTTATTCAGGAAAACTTGGCTTATTAGGCAAATCGGGCCTTGAATAGTAGGCCAAAAAGTGAGTTCTGGCTACTAGGTACGACATATATATATATATATATATATATATATATATGTCGTACCTAGTAGCCAGATCGCACTTCTCAGCCTACTATGCAAGGCCCGATTTGCCTAATAAGCCAAGTTTTCATGAATTAATTGTTTTTCGACGACCTAACCTACCTAACCTAACCTAACCTAACTTTTTTTGGCTACCTAACCTAACCTTACCTAAAAAGATAGGTTAGGTTAGGTTAGGTAGGGTTGGTTAGGTTCGGTCATATATCTACGTTAATTTTAACTACAATAAAAAAAAATTGACCTCATACATAATGAAATGGGTAGCTTTATCTTTTCATAAGAAAAAAATTTGAGAAAATATATTAATTCAGGAAAACTTAGCTTATTAGGCAAATTTGGCCTTGCATAGTAGGCTGAGAAGTGCGTTCTGGCTACTAGGTACGACATATATATATATATATATATATATATATATATATATATATATATATATATATATATATATATATATATATATTGGTGTATACTGGCAGCAGGTTTTCATTCAAACATGTTTCATTGAATATGACCGCATATTCTGTATTTATTATTTTCTGGTTTAGGGCTTCTATCCCTCTAACTATTTTCTTAGCATTAGGGCTTAATTGAAATAGGAGTTCTCCAAAACTCATTTTCGTACTTTTAAGGTGAAGAAAAGACGTTTATGCGTCTTAAAAGGTAAAAACCAGGTAACCCACTACGCCCTATAATCAGCCAAATACCAACCCCAACTTATCACCTGGCAAAGAAACTCAATGAACTCCTAACTCCATACACTCCAAGTAAGTTTAGTCTACAATCATCAGCAGATTTCCTAGAATTGATCAAATCTACCCAGCCCGATGGAATCATCGCTTCCCTGGACGTTGAATCCCTTTTTACCAACGTCCCAGTCGACACAACCATAGGAATGATACTGGACAGAGTATACAGAGACGAGAGCACCCCCAAATTAGACATACCTGAGCCACACTTGAAAAGTCTTCTCGAAGCATGTACAAAGGAAGCCCCTTTCATCAGTCCACAAGGAGACATGTATTTACAAATAGACGGAGTAGCAATGGGCTCCCCCTTAGGAGTTTTATTTGCTAATTTTTATATGGGAACCATCGAAGATAGGGTCTTCAGTAGCAGACAAAAACCAACTGTATACTGCCGTTATGTAGATGACATATTCGTAATAGTAAAAGACTCAGATGAACTAATTGACCTAAAAAGACACCTAGAGAGAGAGTCAGTACTCCGATTTACACATGAAAATAGTGAAAATAACAGTCTGCCATTCTTGGATGTACTAATAACAAAAACAGGAACCTCTTTAAGCACCAACGTATATACCAAGCCCACCAACATAGGATTATGCCTGAACGGTAGAAGTGAGTGCCCCCAAAGATACAAAGCCAGTGTTCTCAATGCTTATATTCGTCGAGCGCTTACCCACTGCTCTGAATGGAGCAACGTGAGTAGAGAGTTTGAAAGAGTAACTCAGGTATTGGTGAACAACGGATATAGCAACGCGGAAATAAACGCTGCTATAAGAAGACACTTGGACCGTTGGTATAATTCAGAACCTAGAACAGAAACCACAACACCCCCAATAAAATTATATTACAAATCAACCATGCACAGTGAACATATAAAAGAGGAAAGAATAATGAAAGAAATAATCCGTAAAGGAGTAAAAAGCACTACTCCTAACCAAAACATAAACCTGATAATATTCTACAAAACCAAGAAGACTTCCGAACTCCTTATCAAAAACAGCCCGAAGCCGACGGAGAACCCTCTACAGCAGTCAAGCGTTGTATACATGTACACTTGCCCCCACGAAGGATGTAACCTTCAATGTAAGTACATAGGTATGACGTCGACCAAGCTGACGAGGCGTTTGACATGCCATCTTCAATCTGGTGCCCCTAGGAATCACATGAGACAAGCCCATGACATTACTCTAACAAGAGAAATGTTGAACAAGAATACTTGCATAATAGACAAAACCCAAGATTCAAGAAGATTACAAATTCTTGAGGCAATTCACATAAGAATAGAGCGACCTACCATGAACACCCAAATCACGGAACTATTTACTCTACCCACCATGAGAGTAAGGACAAGACAAGAACATATCGATGCCAACACAGAAGACAATGTCCAACATAACAGGCCAATTACACTGGATTAATCTTTGTGTTTGGATAGGAGATGCCTCGTATGGGCCAATAAGCCTTCTGCAGCCCCTATGTTTATCCCTTATGTATCCCCCCATGTTTTCACCTTCATTGTATTATCACCTGACCTAATGCGGGTATAAAATCAACTGGTATTGTAAGATCTGTTCACTTGAGAATGAACCATGGAGGTTCGAAACGTCGTGCAAATTATACAAATAAGTGTAATACACTCTATAGTAAATCACTTCTTTTCTTCACCTTAAAAGTACGAAAATGAGTTTTGGAGAACTCCTATTTCAATTAAGCCCTGATGCTAAGAAAATAGTTAGAGGGATAGAAGCCCTAAACCAGAAAATAATAAATACAGAATATGCGGTCATATTCAATGAAATATATATATATATATATATAAATATATATATATATATATATATATATATATATATATATATATATATATATATATGTATATATATATATATATATATATATATATATATATATATATATATATATATATATATATATAAATAAATATAAATATATTATATATATATATATATATATATATATATATATATATATATATATATATAAATATATATATATATATATATATATATATATATATATATATATATATATATATATATATATATATATTTCTAACACGAATTTTCTCAATCTTTCGTACATTTCTTTTCACTGTTGGAGGTAAATCAAAAATCAATTCTCCAAAATTCATTTTTATTTCTAGTCTGACGCGACACGAGCGCGTTTCATAAAACTTATTACATTTTCAAAGACTTTAGTTTACAAATACACAACTGAATAGAACTTACGCATCTCCGATTTTATATTTACATTTTAGTGAGGTGGATGGGGTGAGGTGGCATTAATAGGGTATTAATTTCATCAACACAAGACAGAACAAGAGGTGGCATTAATAGGGTATTAATTTCATCAACACAAGACAGAACACGAAACAATGGGTATTGAATAGAAGTGTTTGTAGAAAGTCAATTGGTCCATATTTCTTGATGCTTCTATATTGGAGCGGAGTCTTGAGGTGGGTAGAATATAGTTGTGCATTAATTGGCTGTTGATTGCTGGTGTTGACTTCTTGATGTGTAGTGCCTCGCAAACGTCAAGCCGCCTGCTATCGCTGTATCTATCGATGATTTCTGTGTTGTTTACTAGGATTTCTCTGGCGATGGTTTGGTTGTGGGAAGAGATTATATGTTCCTTAATGGAGCCCTGTTGCTTATGCATCGTTAAACGCCTAGAAAGATATGTTGTTGTCTTGCCTATATACTGGGTTTTTTGGAGCTTACAGTTCTCAAGAGGGCATTTGAAGGCATAGACGACGTTAGTCTCTTTTAAAGCGTTCTGTTTTGTGTCTGGAGAGTTTCTCATGAGTAGGCTGGCCGTTTTTCTGGTTTTATAGTAAATCGTCAGTTGTATCCTCTGATTTTTGTCTGTAGGGATAACGTTTCTATTAACAATATCTTTCAGGACCCTTTCCTCCGTTTTATGAGCTGTGGAAAAGAAGTTCCTGTAAAATAGTCTAATAGGGGGTATAGGTGTTGTGTAAATTCGTGTTAGAATTATTAATCTTACTTTTTCGGTCATATTTAATAATATATGTCTACAGGAAAGACGGCTACCAAAATATACTAATATATATATATATATATATATATATATATATATATATATATATATATATATATATATATATATATATATATATATATAAATATATAAATATATATATATATATATATATATATATAAATAAATATATAAATATATATATATATATATATATATATAAATATATAAATATATATATATATATATATATATATATATATATAAATATATATATATATATATATATATATATATATATATATATATATATATATATATATATATATATATATATATATATTTATTTATTTATTCTAGGTAAGCGTAATCGTGATGTCTCGAGTTGGTGATATTTGTAGAATTTGTAGATGGCGCTCATCACATCTCTTCGTTCATAGGTGTTACACATGTTTCTTCTGCAGAGAAACTGCATGTGTACAGTCTAGTGGTGAACACAGGAGAACCTGTGCTGGAGGTATGACCGTATTTTATTTATTTATTTATTTATTTATTTATTTATTTATGGATATTTAATTCAAAATGAGAAATATTAAGATGGGTTTTCCCCATCTCCATGAGTGTGGGAGAGTGAGTGTGTATAAGAGCACCAATGATGCAATCATTAGTCTCCTTGACATTATCTACTCAGCCCTTGACAAAAATGAGTTTCCGATTGGACTCTTCATTGACCTATGAAAAGCCTTTGATACTGTTAATCACAACTACCTCTTACTTAAACTCCAGCATTATGGAATCCGAGGCCTTGCCCTTGACTACATCCGATCCTATCTTAGTGACAGACACCAATATGTAACCATCAATGATACAACTTCTTCCACTCTACCAATTACCGTTGGAGTGCCACAGGGCAGCATCTTAGGACCTCTTCTATTTCTTATATATATAAACGATCTGCCTAATGTCTCTAATATTCTCAAACCTATATTGTTTGCTGACGATACTACCCTTATCTACTCAAACCTCAACCCACATACACTAAATAATGTTGTGAATAATGAATTAAAAAAAGTCCACTTATGGATGTCAACAAACAAACTAACATTAAACATCGAAAAGACTTACTACATCTTATTTGGAAGCAAATCATCAAATGCAATTCAGCTACAGATAGACAACATTAACATCAGTAATAAAAATGATGGCAAGTTTCTTGGCCTATTCCTAGACAAGAGACTCAACTTCAGCACCCACATTCAACACATAACTAAGAAAGTCTCTAAGACAGTTGGTATACTCTCCAAAATCAGATATTATGTTCCTAACTCTGCTCTCCTCTCACTATATTATGCACTAATCTACCCCTATCTTAATTATGGTATCTGTGCATGGGGGTCTACCACTGCAAACCACCTTAAGCCCATCATCACACAACAAAAATCTGCTATCAGAATTATAACTAACACTGCTTTCAGACAACACTCAGCTCCCTTGTTTAAATCCCTAAACTTGCTAAATATTAACTCCCTCCACACATTCTCTTGTGTCAACTACATTTACAAAACCCTGTTCTTAAATGCAAACCATGCTCTGAAACTCTCCCTGGACAGATGTAATAGGACCCATTATCACCACACCAGAAATAAATATCTCTTTGATATCCCCAGGGTCAAACTTAATCTGTGTAAACACTCTATGCAAATTAAGGGACCTAGTCTATGGAACTCACTCCCTAGTGAATTGAAAAACTGTAAAACTTTTGCCTTATTTAAAAGCAAAACCAAAAAGTACCTAACTTCATCTTCTTAGTTTCCTACACTGAGCTTTAAATTTGCTCTGTACCTAGTGTTACCCAATCTCCTAATTTTTATGTAATATCAAACAACCTTATCATTGTGTTCATTGCTGTCTTCTTTTATGTGCTAGCCATATGCTGTATTGTGACTACCAATTTTTGTCAACTACCATTCAAGCTGTCATTGCAATCAATCTTATATTGTTTCTGCTGTATTGTGCCTACCAATTTGTTGTCAACTACCATTTTAAGCTGTCATTGCAATCAATCTTAGCTACCTATGTGCTTTAATATACTGTACTTACAATTTTCTCTCATCTTTTTTTTTTTTTTTTTTTTTCATTTCATGTAATCTGTTATCATTTTTTTGTCTATAAATTTTGCAAGTATTTACCTCCTTATAATTTTCTTAGATTAAGGACCTGCTCGAAACGCTGCGCGTGCTAGTGGCTTTACAAGACTGTAATTACCATAATTGTATCCTCACATTCCCAATGTACCTTCTTGTATATGCATAAATAAAATAAAATAAATAAATAAATATATAAATTATACACTATTTCCTTCATTAGGTAAACATCGCCCGCCCACCCTCCCTTCCAGAGAGGATGGCTTCATGTGCTTCGTGTGTGGAAATACCACCTTGAGACCTCACCACACATTCGCTTGTGATAATTGTGGGACCTCTCTGTGTGAGGACTTGACCTCTGAACATTTACAAACATGTCCCCGTGGTGAGTGAATAAACCCTCCACCTTTATTTCTCTTAAGAAGCTTTTTTTTTTTTTTTTTTTTTTTTTTTTTTTTTTTTTTTTTTTTTTTGAGAACTTATGTCATGGGGTTTGGCGAGTGGGTGTAGCCTTTTATTATTATTATTATTATTTTTATTATTATTATTATTATTATTATTATTATTTATTATTATTATTTTCCAGGGGTGATTCAGAGGCAGGTAGGAGAGGAACATGACAAAGCACAGCGTGACAATAACCCCTTAGGTGGTGGTGGGGTTAGACAGTCCACTGCAAATGGAGAGGAAGTGATGAGTGATGATGATGATGATGATGACGATGGTGGTGGTGATAGGGGTGACATCTCTCAACCGGGCCCTAGACCTCTTGTCAACAATCGAGTTAATGACCTAAATAGCAATGAAAATTCCCCAGATGAGGAGGATGCTATAGACACTCCCCACTTAATTAATAGGGTGGGGGCCCTGGGGGATCTCTTTACTAGGATGGAATATTCCATCCCCTCAGCCTTCGCCACAGACCCTATAGGACTCCTAAGCAACTTTAGGGACTATTACATATCTGAAATAGAGAATTACATGAATTTTCTTGGGGGACATGGCAATTTTACTTCATCATTAAAAATCCTTCTCGAAGTAAAGGTAACACTTTTAAAACAACGACTCACAGAAGATGATGACTTTAGGGAACACTTCATAACGACACCTGCTAGACTGGTAACTCTTGAGGAGGTGGGTAATCTTATTGATAGCTGGGTGGGTTATATGATTACACGACTGGAAGATCTCCTTTCAGAAACAGAGGGGAGTGGTTTCATACTATATAATGTCGATTTCCTCAAAATCGTCATCTGTAATGCAAGTGTAAGGTCAGTTTTGGGGGATTATGTCCCTTATCCCCCCTTTCTAAGGGGACAGTATGAGGTCTTCAACCCAAACCCCAATGGTAACAATAGAACATGCATTATGCAATGCATTGCTGCTTTTCGGGCGTCACAACAAGGGTGGAAGTGGAGATGTATAGGGAGACTTGTAGAGTCTCACTCTAGGATTAGGAAAATGGTCAAATACGACAATTTATCCTTCCCTCTGTCTTGGGAGGATATCTCTAAATTGGAGAATAGAAATAAACTATCCATTTTTTTGTATTCAATACACAAACATACAGACGGTGTCTATCACGTCTCTCTTTGTCGTCGTGGTAGCAGACAGTACTCGGTCATAGTTCCTTTATTGTTATTGGGGGAATCTCATGTGGCCCTAATTAAAGAGTTCGACAAGTTCCTACGGAACTTTACTCGCAGCCACAGATGAATGACAGTCTTCTGTAGAAACTGTCTCTCAGAATATCAAAATTCGTCTGAGCTATCAAATCACCCATCTTCCTGCGACATCACTCAGAAAATTATTTACCCTCAGGCTGGGGACACACTCCATTTTAAAAATACGGGGAAAGGTTACCCCCCTTCCCATGTGGGCTATTTTGATTTTGAGTGTGTCCTAAGCACTGAGGATTGTCTAGGTTCTGTTACAGCCATACATAGGCCTATAGCATACAGCTATATAATTGTTGATAAGAACCACACTGTCATTGATAAATTTACTTATTTTGGGGGGGACAGTGTCACACATTTCATGCAGCGAGTTGCTACCAAATGGGAAATTATCAGATCCACTCTCCCACATTATTGAATAGACATGTCTCTTGAGGATATGGTCCATTTTAGGAGACAGACCCACTGTCAGTTTTGTGAGGAGGTATTTACACCCTCCAATTTCAAGGTTCAACATCATGATCACCTTAGGGAAAAGCTCAATTGTATTGGAGCTCTATGTAATTACTGCAACCTCCGCGACAAGAACGCTCTAGAGACTTTAGTCTTAATTGCTCATAATATGTCTTATGACATGGGCTTAATTTTGAGGGAGTTTGCCATGGGTTCAAATATTAAGAGCAATATCCTCATGAGGCAGGGGACGAAATATCTTAAGGTAGAAATAGGGAAGCTTAAATTTCTTGATTCACTGGCTTTTATTACAGGTAGTCTTTCATCCCTAGCAAAGACCCACATTGATTCAGCCAGCCCCTTAACATTCACTCACTCAATGATAGAAGGTTTGCCCAAAAAGAGTCACCACCTACTCTTAAAGGGTAAGCAGTTTTTCCCTTATGAATATACCACAAAAATCAGCTGCTTTAATGACACAACACTCCCTCCTATTGAAATGTTCTACAGCTCCCTAAACAAATCAGGTATAACTTTGGAAGAATATAGACATTCTAAATTAGTATGGGAGGCTACAGGGTGTAGGACATTAAAAGACTACCTCCTCATTTATTTGAGGTGTGATGTAGGATTACTGGCTGACATTTTTACACACCACAGGGCAATTCTAAATGATATATATTCTTTAGAATTGACACACTATTGTAGCCTCCCAGGGTACTCCTACGACTGCTTCCTGAAAAGTAGCAAAATATCGTTGGAGTTAAGTGCAGATGTGACGTTGCACAATCTCATACCACAAAACATACGAGGGGGTTTTACAACTGCAGTCAGGAGTTATGCCAGAGCTAACAACCGCTATGTCAACCCATCTTTTTACTCTACTTAGACTTCAACTCCCTCTACGGGAGTTGTATGACTAAGAAATTGCCCTATGGGGGACTAAGGAGACTATCATCTGATGAGATGAACTCCTTCATTAGTGGAGGGAAGATAATGACAGAACAGCCATTCTCTTCTAACAAAGGGTACTGGCTCTTAATTGACACCAAACACATAAGACCTGAAATAGCTAGACTAACAGACGATCTACCCCTTTGTTTACACCATAGGGGAATAAGTATGGCGGATATCTCACCATTTAGTAGGGGACTTCTGGAAACAAATAACATTACAAATCTCCCTAAAAAAAATATTAAACTGGTTGGAGATCATCTCCCCAAGAAACATTATTTCATATCTCTACACCTTTTACAACTATTTAAAAAAATAAAATAAAATAAAATGTTTATTTAGGTAAGGTACATACATACAATAAATTTTTACAAAGATTGGTTGACTTATAGGTAGAGCTAGTACATACAATGCCTAAAGCCACTATTACGCAAAGCGTTTCGGGCATGATAAACTTAAATGACAAGCTTAATACTAATTGAGCATAATGAGTTGAATGAAAACAAGAAATATTTATTGAGATAGGACTTGAAGTGGAAACTATACATGCAATATACGAGTTCCGTCAGTCAGATTTTATGGCAGAATTTGTTAACACAAACGTTAACAATAGAAATGCCTCCACCAGTAACGATAGGAAAACACTCTTCAAATTACTGACGAACAGTGTTTTTGGTAAAACACTACTGAACCCAGCCCGTTATGCCATTGACACCAAACTAGTGACTTCAGCTAGGGTCTTTTTACGGGAGGTGAAGAATCCTCGCTTTAAACGTATGGTACATTTAGGTGACAATAAATTATTGTCTGTCAGTTCCAGACCATTCATTAAAATTACTCATCCTAATTACATTGGGTTCCAGATTCTTGAGCTAGCAAAATACAGTTTGTACCATTTTTGGTACAGGGTACTTAAGAACCACTATTCAGATAGGGTACAACTGCTGTATTGTGATACAGACAGTTTCATTTTCAGCTTACTAGCTGAAGATGCCTTAATGAGATGGGGAAAGAACCCCTTAGTTTGTGGATGGATACGAGTAATCTTCCTGAAACTCATCCCTTGTATGATCCTTCTAAAAAGGGTGTTTTAGGGCTGTTAAAGTCAGAGGTATCAGATAAACACATCGTTGAAGTTGTGGCACTCAAGCCCAAAATGTATAGTGTGCTTTTGCTTGACAATAAAAATTCCATCACCGCTAAGGGTATTCCCCGAGCTGTGCAAAGATCTTTAACACATAACCACTTTAAAGAGACCCTTCACAGTAATGGTGTAGTAAATACTTTCAATTATTCACAAATAAGGAATATAGGGGGGCAGATGGCAACCACATTCAATACTAAGAGGGGTTTAAGCGCATTTGATGATAAGCGCTTTTACCTAAATAAATACACTAGCCTAGCATATGGTCACCCAGACATACCATCGGATCCCCACCCCAACGCCTCAGCCCAAGGAATGTCCTCCGAGAGTGAAGGTGGTGACGTCATTGAGCCACAAGGAGAGGAAGGACAACACCCCACCAGCGAGAGTGAACCCTATGACGTCAGCAGTCAGGGAGGGAGGCCCACTACAACCCATTCACTCTCTGGGTGATGATGAGTCATCATCTTTGTCCCAGGGGGAGGAGGGGGAGGAAGACCCCACAACGGACCTGTGGGCACGGAGAAGGGCCCTTGTTAGTAACTATTATGTGGGGGGAGATGACCTACAATACGAGTATGTTTAACCCTATGTACTTTGATAATATAATCTATAAATCATCAGGATTATTTCTTTTTCTCCTTCTTTAAGTATAAAAGCTTAAAATATAAGCAACTTAAAAACAACTAAGGGAGGTGGGTCCCTCTTACGGTACACTCAAGGTCATCAAGTACGAGGAAGGGTGGTGAGGGGGAGGACCACCCCTACTGAGAGGATCCTGTTTTTACACCTGTCCCATAGAGGGAAGTGGGGGGCGTAACTGCCACTCACCTGAGTGTGTGTTTATTATACAAATAAATTATTATTATTTTTTTTTACTTAAATATACTGTCATACTTTTCTGTATAAATGAACATGAACATGAACATAGCGGCACATAATAGATACCTATCTTCACTGTTTTTACGACTGTTGCTGCCCCCACACCTTGGATGACCTAATATGGAGTGGCTCTAAGTGGCACTCCGCTTTTGATTTTCTTATCTGATTGCCCTACATAGGTGGCTACTTTACTGTAAATGAACATGAACATAGTGGTACATAATAGATACCTATCTTCACTGTTTTTTTTCGACTGCTACCACTCACACCTTGGGTGGCCTAATATGGAGTGGCACTATGTGGCACCCCGCTTCTGATTTTCTTATCTGATCAACATACATAGGTGGGGCGATCTGTCACCAAAATATCTACTCTCTCTCTCTCTCTCTCTCTCTCTCTCTCTCTCTCTCTCTCTCTCTCTCTCTCTCTCTCTCTCTCTCTCTCTCTCTCTCTCTCTCTCTCTCTCTCTCTCTCTCCCTCTCCCTCTCTCTCTCTCTCCCTCTCTCTCTCTCTCTCTCTCTCTCTCTCTCTCTCTCTCTCTCTCTCTCTCTCTCTCTCTCTCTCTCTCTCTCTCTCTCTCTCTCTCTCTCTCTCTCTCTCTCTCTCTCTCCCTCTCCCTCTCCCTCTCTCTCTCTCTCTCTCTCTCTCTCTCTCTCTCTCTCTCTCTCTCTCTCTCTCTCTCTCTCTCTCTCTCTCTCTCTCTCTCTCTCTCTCTCTCTCTCTCTCTCTCTCTCTCTCTCATACATTTGGAAATTGTATGTTGAGGTCATGGCTCATCTTTGAGAAAGAACAATGACACACTTATTGCTATGTGACAGTGTGAGCTGTGTCAGGAGAGAGTATGGTATGCCGTATTGCTGTCACTCCCAGCAGTGTGGTGGTGGTGTTGGTATGTGGTATGTCCTGCTATGTGGATGGAGGAGGGGGGGGCATGACTGACTATGGTAGAGGTTGATGATGACATTCGCTACAGTTAGGGCTCAGCCTTTGAAGTGGTAACCCATGTGGTCATGTGGTGTCACTCCTCATAGCTATGTGGTAGGTATGGCCCACATATCCTTAGCACTCTGGAAGCAGGGAGGGTACATAAAACTGTCATTCTTTAAGAAAAAATAATGACTCTACTTTCACACACAAACCCACTGCCAGCTGTTACCTACCTTTCCCCTCCTTCTCCTCTCAAATCTTAAGACTCTGGACTCTCACGCTCCCCTCAACACTTCCTGCCCATGTAGGGGGGGGAACTAATGGACGTCATTGATCTGCTCTCAGGTATTGGGCTTCCCTCTCTCTCCACAACATAACCTACATACTCCTCCTCCTCCTCCCTACATGACCGCATACCATCTACATAGCTTCCATCCCCTACATGGGCAGGAAGTGTTGAGGGGAGGGTGAGTCATATAACCATACCTCCTTAATGCAAACACAGATCACTCATGCGTCAGGGCCCGACATAGAGGAATCCCATCGCTCCAAGAAAATAATAATGGTTGTCAAAACCACAAACCCATTCCACCCTCGCTTCGCAACCACAATGACCCTCCAACCCTCTCACGCCAAGGGAAAGCTCCCCTCATCTCTCCCCCACCCCATCTGTCTATGTTGGGACCCCTCACACCTACACACACCCTCTACATAGCATTACTCACTCATCTATTAATCAAACTATTATCTACACACAGGATTAACTCTACGGCAAACACCCATACATATTCATCTACTCTCCTCAACATATTCATTACTCTACCACATAGCCCACATTGTTGGAAATTTCCAACACTAATAAACTACTATTGTATTATAATAAATCATTATTATTATATACTAACTACAGTAGTCACTAAATTTACTAACAGTAGTGTCAACATAAACTAACCATTGTATCTGCGTATTAATGCTAGAATTCTTACGAAATAGAGCACCAACATTGCGTCAGATAATGTCTAGTTAAACACATTTATTACCAATGTGTTAGAGGATTGAATGTGGTTCTCTAAAATCATCAGTAATCCGTGTGATAATTACTTACGGATAACATAACTCCCAATAATTCTAAATCGAGAGTTTTTAGTTACAATTGTTATCAAGTAATAGTTTTTCTGTCATGCGTGAATGCCATGGAGAAAACTAAAATCTTCTCCATTTCTCGTTTAACGCCATAAGACGAGAAGGCGATAATATTTAAATCCCTCTAATTACAACCCAGTCCTCATTAAAGTATTTCAACCACAATTGCGCGAAATAGAATTATTTGTGATTAATAATTTCTGTGGTGAATGCGAGACGCAGGTTGGGGAAGGGGGAGACGCCATTGTGCAGCGAGCGGGCTTGGACAGCGGAAGGTCTTGGCGTCAAGAGTGGCGAGACACGTGGCGTTTGGGAGTTATCAGCAAGAATTACACTGATACCCAACTAATACCGAATAAATATTCTTCCACATTCTCCATAGTGCTCGGCTAATCAATAACGTGTCTAGAATTAAGCCAAAACCCACGAACACGTGTACAACGCTGTGAAAGTTTGGGACTGGCAGACGTGATATCGGCAGACTTCAGTAGTTGCTGCGCTCATGTTAAGTATAGTTTCTTTCTTGATGCATCATTTAAGATTGTATATTTCGTGAGTAGTCTGTAGTTATATAGTGAGACGACCCCAAATCCAATGTTAGTACCACATTAATGTTTATTTTCTATTTTCATGAATATTGAGATTAAAGTAGCCTAGTCCAATGCTACTTAATATCCTTTAAATTACAGCTCGTATGTGAGGAGTCAACGAGTCGTTAACAGCATTCGTGTTATTCACCTCTAATTTCTTCTATGTGGAGATCCTGAGATCACGAGGACGAATCACGAATGATGTCGTAGAAATCGTCTTAAAACTAAGACTTTTTTTGTACACATTTAATTCTTCCATTTTTATTATTATACAAATTTGCAAGATTATCATATTGAATATTCTTACCATATCTGATTATTGGAAATTTATGTGTTTACTTAGATGATTACTCCTTAATTTAATAATCATTAATATTCACTATTTGAGTTTACATATTTGACTCTATAGCATTTTAGATCATAATATTATTTACTCAACAATGAACTGGTGACGAACCACACTAGTTCCTAGACGTTTATGAAGTTCTAGCAATACCCCCCAATGTAGGTGTTTGAGGCTCTGACTTTAGTTAATTAATCATACAATCCATTTTTTATTTAAGTGATTATTCTTTCTAATACTTATCCATAGACACTGGTTCTTCAGTGTGGTTTCTAATGATCACTTTTTATTAGTTTCCCTCTTTTCTCAAAAGTGGGTGGTCCTTCGTTATTAAATTAAATAAGTAAGTAATTGAATAATTGAGTCAAGCCTCAGATATCCCACACACATACTCTCCTACCCCTCACAACATGACCCCCATCATCCCAGACCGCGTAACCAAACACCGGACGCTCACATGCGTCCGGCGTGCACCAAACACACGCGAAAAAAGCACCCCACATACCGGAAGGCCTACATACCTCAACCAGCTGTCTCACCTGGGCCTATTAGGCCCACCTGACAGCTGGTGCGCACGGTTCTAGGCGTACTACTCACTACTCAACTTGGATAGGATTTCACTCAACAACAGACTTTCATCAGGGAGAAGAACGTTACCCATCATCCTCTCACGCAGCAACTGGATTGGGCCTCTCACTTGATGTCCGAAAACTAATTGGAAAGCAGAACACCTCAACGAATGCTGTAACCCATTCCAAGCTGCAAATAATATAAAAGGTAAGTCCTCATCCCAATTTCGTCTGGAATCTTTGCAAACAGTCCGTAACATCTGCTTCATGGTCTGATGAAATCTCTCCAAGACACCTTGACTCTGTGGGTGATAAGTACTGGACACACGATGTTCTATATTGTACTTCTCACAAAATCGTTGGAACTCTGCTGAACGAAAATTACTCAAGTTATCTGACTGGATCAATCGAGGTAGTCCAAAAAAGGTGCAAAACTTTACCAAATGATGGATGATTGTGTTTGCTCTAATATTACGTACAACGTAAGCCTCTGGGAACTCGGATGTGGCACACACATTAGGGTTATCAAAAATATATGACATGATTGGTCCTATTCGAAGGGCCTACACAATCGATAATGATGTGTTGAAAAAGGTTCACTTAGAACTACAATTGGATGCAGGGGAGCTTTAGGCACACTGTGGCTAGGTTCACTTACCATTTGACAGGTTGCACACTTCCTATAATGTTTGCCAATGTCCTTCTTAAGACTGGAGCAATAGAATCACTTAGTTACCTAATACAACATTCGACTGATCCCTTGGTGACCACTTAATGGATCGTCGTGGGCAGCTGAGAGGACTTGTTCACGGTATGCTTTGGGGACCACAAGCTGGGTAATACTCTCACAGTCCTCTGAAGAGGGAGATAGCTTAGTTCTCCATCGTCTCATCAGCATCTGATCTCGGAGGAAGTATCCAACATCATCTGCCTCCTCCTTAACAGCTTCAGAAAAACATGCATGTAAACTAGGGGTCACTCTGTTGAAGTTGGGCTAAAGTGTGGGACTTTACATCAAACATAGGGGGAAAGGTAGTAACAGGAAGTACAACTTCATTACATGGCACAACTCCCTCAACTGCACTAACCTCATCCAAACGAGCTCTAAAAGTGTCTGCCAAGTTGATTTCCGGTTCTAAAGTTGGAGGTTTTCCAGCCCTCCCTCCGGTTGTAGGGTTGGAAACATCACTCTGAGACTTGGCGACTTGAGATCTGGTGACTGTACAGGCGGGATACACTTCAGGAGCAATCTCACTCGTTTCTGAGAGAACTCTACCTGGGTCACTGAAAATGATGGGAAGATGACTGTTTATCAAAGTGCCAGCAATATCATTCCCTATGATTATATTGACACCAAATATGGGCAAGGTATCGCACACATCTACAGTACATAGCCCAGGAGTATAGGGGGATTAAATGTATACTTGCATAAGGGGAACAAGTTGCACTACCCCAGCTATACCCCGTAAAAGTATTACTTCGTCCAGGTCAACTTTCTTGACCCTGGACAACATACTGGAAGTAATCAACGTTAACGACGGACCAGTGTCCCTAAACATAACTACAGGAACCCACTTGTCTACAACTCCAACTATTTTAGCATGAATCATAAAAGGGTCAAAACCAGCAAGCCACTGTGGCTTGCCCTTACATACTTTCTCGGTATTATGATCTTGCTTTCTTTCACTCACCACCAAGGCGTTTGGTCATAATTCCGGACGTAACCTGAAACAATGTCGGACAACATATCCCTCCTTGTGGCAATAATTACATTATTTTACATCAGTCGAACTTGTCGAACCTGATGTAGCTCTACTAGGGCTAATAGTACCCTTAGATTTACTAGATGCCTGGGGCCAGATTCACGAAAGCACTTACGCAAACACTTACGAACGTGTACATCTTTCCTCAATCTTTGACGGCTTTGGTTACATTTATAAAACAGTTTACAAGCATGAAAACTTCCCATTCAACTGTTGTTATTGTTATAAACAGCCTCCTGGTGCTTCGAGTTCATTAACTGTTTAATAATTGGAAACAAATCCGCCAAAGTTTGAGAAAAGATGTACACGTTCGTAAGTGCTTGCGTAAGTTCTTTCGTGAATCTGGCCCCTGGTCTGCTCTGGCTGTAAGAGCAGACTTAGCATTATAATGACTACTCTTTGACTTTTCAGAATTATACTTCCTAGAAGTGAATGCTTAAGGTGCCATATGGTAATTATTGTATGGTATCTTATTTATCGTCTCATGTTCATCTGCCAAAATAGCTAAATCATGAACACCTTGTATGAACGTTTACCTGTGGCTAGTGCCATGGTCAACTTACAGGCAAACAAGACAAGAATTCTTCTACTAGGATGAGCTGCTTAAGGGATAAAAAATCATGAGTATTCATTTTATTAAGCCACCTGTCAAAGACTGACTCTTTTACTCGAGCAAAATCTGTAACTGTCTGATCATGTGCACACTTGACTCCCTCTAAACTTTTGTCTTAATGCCTCTGCATTGAGTTCATAGGCTAGCAAGATCCTTCTCTTTACTATTTGGTAGTGAAAGCTGTCTTCAAAAGGGGACGACGCAAAAATCTATTGCGCCTTCCCACACAACTGACCTTGCATAATGGTCACCCAACACTCATCTGACCATTTCAAACTAGTAGCTAATTTAGAAAAATGCAGGAAAAATTATTCGGAGTCCTTCTCATCAAATTGGGGTAATTCAAACCCTCTAGGGAAATGAAGTCCACCACTGTGACTGCTACTTGAACTTCCCTTAGAACCCTTACTACTAACAGCGGCTGATGCTTCTAGCTTTTTCTCTTCTAGCCTAATGAGTGCCTCAGCCACCTGCTGTTTAATTCTGTCTCTAACCTTATTTTCTTCTGCCTAGTTTCCTCTTCTCCTCTGAGTCTAGTTATCTCTAACTCAGCTTCTCCTCTGAGTCTATATATATAAATATCACTAATAACTTCTCTGAGTCTATATATATATATATATATATATATATATATATATATATATATATATATATATATATATATATATATATATATATATATATATATATATATATATATTAGTATATTTTGGTAGCAGTCTTTCCTGTAGACATATATTATTAAATATGACCGAAAAAGTAAGATTAATAATTCTAACACGAATTTTCTCAGTCTTTCGTACATTTATTTTCACTGCTGGTGGTAATTCAAAAATCAATTCTCCAAAATTCATTTTTATTTCTAGTCTGACGCGACACTTGAGCGCGTTTCGTAAAACTTATTACATTTTCAAAGACTTTAGTTTACACATACACAACTGAATAGAACTTACACATCTCCGATTTGTTTATATCTACATTTGAGTGAGGTGGATGGGGTGAGGTGGTATTAATAGGGTATTAAATTCATCAACACAAGACAGAACACGAAACAGTGGGTATTGAATGGAAATGATTGTAGAAAGCCTATTGGTCCATATTTCTTGATGCTTCTATATTGGAGCGGAGTCTTGAGGTGGGTAGAATATAGTTGTGCATTAATTGGCTGTTGATTGCTGGTGTTGACTTCTTAATGTGTAGTGCCTCGCAACCGTCAAGCCATCTGCTATCGCTGTATCTATCGATGATTTCTGTGTTGTTTATTAGGATTTCTCTGGCGATGGTTTGGTTGTGGGAAGAGATTATATATTCCTTAATGGAGCCTTGTTGCTTATGCATCGTTAAACGCCTAGAAAGAGATGTTGTTGTCTTGCATATATACTGGTTTTTTTTGAGCTTACAGTCCCCAAGAGGGCATTTGAAGGCATAGACGACGTTGGTCTCTTTTAAAGCGTTTTGCTTTGTGTCTGGAGAGTTTCTCATGAGTAGGCTGGCCGTTTTTCTGGTTTTGTAGTAAATCGTCAGTTGTATCCTCTGATTTTTGTCTGTAGGGATAACGTTTCTATTAACAATATCTTTCAGGACCCTTTCCTCCGTTTTATGAGCTGTGGAAAAGAAGTTCCTGTAAAATAGTCTAATAGGGGGTATAGGTGTTGTGTTAGTTGTCTCTTCAGAGGTTGCATGGCGTTTACCCACACCCACGTACAGACTGGCGAAGCGACTCAACGGCCTGCTGACTCCTTATGTCCCTTGCGCCTTCTAGATGTAACAGTCATGGAAAAGAGCGGAGGTTTCCACACTGCAGTCTACACTAAGGAAACGAACATAGGAATGTGCCTAAATGCCAACAGCGACTGCCCAGACAGGTACAAGAGGAGTGTTGTTAACGCATATGTCGACCGTGCTCTCAGCCACAGCTCAGAATGGAAGCAAGTCGACGAAGAACTCTGTAGGGTAAGGCAGGTCCTAGTCAACAACGGTTTCTCCAATGGTTTCGTCGAAGACATCATAAGAAGGAAAGTGAAACGCCATGCAACCTCTGAAGAGACAACTAACACAACACCTATACCCCCTATTAGACTATTTTACAGGAACTTCTTTTCCACAGCTCATAAAACGGAGGAAAGGGTCCTGAAAGATATTGTTAATAGAAGCGTTATCCCTACAGACAAAAATCAGAGGATACAACTGACGATTTACTACAAAACCAGAAAAACGGCCAGCCTACTCATGAGAAACTCTCCAGACACAAAGCAAAACGCTTTAAAAGAGACCAACGTCGTCTATGCCTTCAAATGCCCTCTTGGGGACTGTAAGCTAAAAAAAACCCAGTATATAGGCAAGACAACAACATCTCTTTCTAGGCGTTTAACGATGCATAAGCAACAAGGTTCCATTAAGGAATATATAATCTCTTCCCACAACCAAACCATCGCCAGAGAAATCCTAGTAAACAACACAGAAATCATCGATAGATACAGCGATAGCAGATGGCTTGACGGTTGCGAGGCACTACACATTAAGAAGTCAACACCAGCAATCAACAGCCAATTAATGCACAACTATATTCTACCCACCTCAAGACTCCGCTCCAATATAGAAGCATCAAGAAATATGGACCAATAGGCTTTCTACAATCATTTCCATTCAATACCCACTGTTTCGTGTTCTGTCTTGTGTTGATGAATTTAATACCCTATTAATACCACCTCACCCCATCCACCTCACTCAAATGTAGATATAAACAAATCGGAGATGTGTAAGTTCTATTCAGTTGTGTATGTGTAAACTAAAGTCTTTGAAAATGTAATCAGTTTTACGAAACGCGCTCAAGTGTCGCGTCAGACTAGAAATAAAAATGAATTTTGGAGAATTGATTTTGAATTACCACCAGCAGTGAAAAGAAATGTACGAAAGATTGAGAAAATTCGTGTTAGAATTATTAATCTTACTTTTTCGGTCATATATATATATATATATATATATATATATATATATATATATATATATATATATATATATATATATATATATATATATATATATATATATATATATGTTTCATTGAATATGACCGCATATTCTGTATTTATTATTTTCTGGTTTAGGGCTTCTATCCCTCTAACTATTTTCTTAGCATCAGGGCTTAATTGAAATAGGAGTTCTCCAAAACTCATTTTCGTACTTTTAAGGTGAAGAAAAGGTATTTTCTTCACCTTAAAAGTACGAAAATGAGTTTTGGAGAACTCCTATTTCAATTAAGCCCTGATGCTAAGAAAATAGTTAGCGGGATAGAAGCCCTAAACCAGAAAATAATAAATACAGAATATACAGTCATATTCAATGAAACATGTTTGAAAGAAAACCTGCTGCCAGTATACACCAATATATATATATATATATATATATATATATATATATATATATATATATATATATATATATATATATATATATATATATATAGATATATATATATATAGATATATATATATATATATATATATATATATATATATATATATATATATATATATATATATATATATATATGCAAACAAGCCTGAACTATATACCCAGGACTGAACTATATACCCAGGTTGTATATAGTCCCCAGGACTATATACAACTGAAAACTTGAAAAGACTGGGTTCGACTCACTTCTGGGGGGGGGGGGGGGGGGGGGAGTTTTCAGTTATATATACAGTATATATATATATATATATATATATATATATATATATATATATATATATGTCGTACCTAGTAGCCAGAATGCACTTCTCGGCCTACTATGCAAGGCCCGATTTGCCTAATAAGCCAAGTTTTCCTGAATTCATATATTTTCTCTAATTTTTTTCACATGAAATGATAAAGCTACCCATTTCATTATGTATAAGGTCAATTTTTTTTTATTGGAGTTAAAATTAACGCAGATATATGACCGAACCTAACCAACCCTACCTAACCTATCTTTATAGGTTAGGTTAGGTTAGGTAGCCGAAAAAGTTAGGTTAGGTTAGGTTAGGTAGGTTAGGTAGCCGAAAAAACATTAATTCACGAAAACTTGCCTTATTAGGCAAATCGGGCCTTGCATAGTAGGCTGAGAAGTGCGTTCTGGCTACTATGTACGACATATATATATATATATATATATATATATATATATATATATATATATATATATATATATATATATATATATATATATATATATATATATATATATATATATATATATATATATATATATGTTTCATTGAATATGACCGCATATTCTGTATTTATTATTTTCTGGTTTAGGGCTTCTATCCCTCTAACTATTTTCTTAGCATCAGGGCTTAATTGAAATAGGAGTTCTCCAAAACTCATTTTCGTACTTTTAAGGTGAAGAAAAGGTATTTTCTTCACCTTATCACCTCAAGCACATGGTTCCCCATGTGCTTGAGGCTGCTGCCGTACTGCGTCGGGAGTTGGTTCGCCCGGTTCGTGAGGCCCGTGGTTCTGGGTCCGCCTCCGGCTGTGAGGATGTGCGGCCAGTGCCCAAGCGTTCCAGGCGTTCTTCTACTGCTTGGGCTGATGCGGAGGATTACGACGCAGGTGGCAATTCGGGAGATGATGTGGCGATTCCGGGTGCTTCGCGCTCTACGTCGCTGGTGGTGGCTGATGTACATGTGTCTGCTGTTGACAATGGGTGTGCGTCTGCTTTACTTCCTATTCTTTCTCCTGCAGAAGGTTCTACGCAGTGGGAGGTGGTTGCTCCTACAGACGTGGGTGGTGTGGGTTCTGGTGCGAGCCGAGGCATCAAGCTGGTGCTGAAGAAGTATGCCAAGCGTGGGGGGTCCCAGCAGGTACAACATTCGGTGGTTGACGCGGGGCCCTGTGAGACAGCCGAGGAGGCTCCCAGTGCGATGCCCATTACCCAGCCTCGTGGGAAGGAGCATCTCCCTATCATCCTGGCCTCCGGAGTGGCACATGATGATCAACATCCTTTGCGGTTTGGCATTGATGACCGCGTGCGTCCGGTTCCGTGGAGCCCTTCTACCATCTGGATTCGACGGGCTCAGTGTTTTATTGTGGGGTGTGCCGGAGTCCATGCCTGATCCTCGTACAGTTCGTACTGAACCTATTTCGGAGGACGTCATGTTACTTTGGGAGGCGTATTGTGTTCGCTTCCCGGCGGCGGAGTGGCCGGATAAGTATGAGACATTTGAGTAGTCTGTGTGCTTGGTGTGTGCTTGGACCTGTGGTTTGTTTTGTAATGTGTTGTACCTATTGTGCGCCCTTCAGGCCGGTGCTTTGTTGTATTTCTTATATTTCCGGTATTGTTTCTTTTTTTTGTTTCATTATGTTTCTGTTCATGGTTGTGATGTTACTGTGTTTGCTTGTTTGTCATTGTATTATGTTTTGTGCTTTGATATATGCTGTCATTTTCTATGCTTTTCTCGTGTGTGTGCTTTGTTGTGCTACGCTGTTGGCCCTTCTGGCCGGTGGTCTATTGTTTTTCTTTGTTATGTATTTTGTATTTGTTTTATTGTATTTAATTTGCATGCTTCGCACGTAAAAAAAAAAAAAAAAAAAAAAAATATTTTTAAACATGTTAGTTCTTGGTGGTAGTAAAGAGCAGTACCACCACCTCTCTGAATTTGACGACAGTTGTGAATTGCCGAGTAGTTAGGCATGTTAAAGAGTTGAGTATTATCCTCTTTCAACCACGTTTCAGTAAGTATAATAAAAGAAAATTTGTTGTCAATAGTTTCAATCAAGGCACTAACATCATCGAAGTGTTTACCTAGAGATCTAACGTTCAAGTTGATTACAGATATATTGTGATTATGTGTTAATACATTGTTTACATCATGTGCTGTAAAATATCTGCAATTTTGATCATTAAAGTGATGATTGTCATAGATACTGGATAAGAGTTTTAGTTCTGGGTCTATACTTGTCTGCACAAAAAGGCTGGTTGCAGGAAAACAAGGCAAGAATGGCAAATTACAAAATAGAAAACAAAGAAAAAGTAGAATATAAATTCTAAAGTAAAAAAACTTAATGGTAATTTAAGTAATAAAAACTTAATGGGAACTTAGGAATGTAAAAAAGAACTAGAATAATTTATAACAATAGATGACCAAAAAAGTAAAAAAGCAATTATGAAATCTATAAAATGAAAAGCTTTCTTACTATACTATTATAAGTACACTATAGTTGAATACTAAAGTTACACTAAAACAAAATGAGGTAGTTTAAATAGAGATACACTCAGGAACACTGGATAATGAAGTTAATAATAGAGGACACAGGCAAAGCCAGTGTACTATGGAACATGGGAGTACAAAGAAAAAAGACAATTATAAAGATGACAATATTTTTTTTTTAACTAGAGCTAAAACCTTTTGAAAGGAAAGGCAGAGCTAAAGTACACAATGGTAGTTAAATGAGATTATAATTTGAATTCTGGCTATACAGCAGCTATCCCACAGTCACTGAGGAAAGAATTAAGGTGAGCTTCAGTGGTTATTGAATAGGTTTTTCCAGTGTCAGTCCTCCTAGCTATAATTTTACCATCTCGCACAAAACAGAATTTAATTATAGGTGAATTTTTGCAGAAACCACGCAGTTTAAAAAAGAGATTTTGTCTGAACCTGGTCAGACATTCATTCACATAAGCAGTGGATTTACTAGCGACTGCAGATCTCTGCAGATCTGCAGAGTTCTCTAATTTAGGCGTGGAAGAGGAGCACAGACCACCTGTTTGCTGTTTGTCAGTTACTCCCACCGCAAGTCAGCTTAGGCCTCTTTCCGTAACTCTCCCTTTTGTCAGCTAGTTAGTGTTCAGACCATTCTATCTTAGATTATAACCGAACCAATGTTGCAAAGTTGGGGCAATGATAATCATTAAGATGTTTATAACTTCAAATATCTTGTATCTCAATATAAATGTCTCTCCAGCTCTCATCAATATCATCCACAAATAAATAGATATTTATATATCAAGATTAACCTAACTAAGGCTATCCTAGTCTTCTGAAACTAGAAGTAAATTAATCTTTTGGTATTTTACATAGTAAAGTCTACACACATCAATTTATTCACATTAATTCCATCATAAATATTTTATCAGTATCCTTCTTTGTCTAAATATTTATATTCCAATACAATCTCATGTACACATCAATGAATCCTACAAATATTAATGGTACTGACAATAATAATACTGTCAGTATTATTACTGCCAGTATATAATTATATATATTATTACTGCCAGTATATATTATGTTGCCAGTATAAAACTGGCAATAATACTGACATTATTGCCTCAGCGTACCATAGCCTATCGTAAATCAATTGTCCCCCCTGATCCATTAGCATCACATAATATAAAGTATATAACATAAATCAAGTCTAAGCATAAGTTTAAAAGAATTAAACTTACTTCAGCCGTGCAACTCCACTTGCCGTTTCATTCATTCTCTAATATGTGTATGTATATTGCTTGACAATATCCAACTCTTCCGTAATAATAGATAATATAGAAAAAGAAACCAACTTCTCCCGTTAATATCCTTATTAACGGGAGGAGCATCATTATCAGCGCTCCCCATCATTATCATGATGGGAGTGCCTCATTATCAGGCACTTCCCATCCTGTTCCCATCTGCGTCTTCCAGCTTGTCCATAAAATGTCACAAAGTCCCACTTTACAATTTTACCTTTTAATCTCTATTTTGGTCTCCTGACTTGACCTAATCAACTCTGGCTTAGTTAGCATTATTGTATGGTTATCTATTTTAACTCGATTACCAGCAAGATCATTCCCCACAATTAGATCAACGCCAGCAACTGATAATTTAGGACTAACACCTACTAAACTTTTGCCTTTAATAAAATCACAGTCAAGGTTTACTTCCCTCAAGAGAATTGTCTGGATATCTCCAATGATTCCCTGTATAATTATTACCTCCCCCGTCTCTGTATACTGGATATATTGTATAAAACTCTCTAGTAGTAAAGATTGGGATGCTCCTATATCCCTCAAAATTTTAACATAATGCTACAAACCATTTGTACACTTTAATTTCCCATTTGATATAAACTCTCCAAAAATATTTAGAGCAAGTGCTTTTTCCCCTCATTCTTTTTTGCTACACATTTGGTTTTCCTCCCCTCACACACTGTGAGTGACATAGGCCTGTTTTCTGGGTGAAGAAACCCACAACTCTTTACATGTTCCTTTCTATAGCAGTAGGAACACTGTTTCAACTCTGCGTGAGGTTTATTACTGGTGTGATCCTATTTAAGTTTCACATTACTACTTTTACCACCTGGCACCTTTAAAAAAGTGTTTTCTTGACCTGTTGTTAGGTACACGTGGGACCCAAATTTGAAGGACTTTAGTGCTTGACCAGATCCTTGTCTACTTCATACTTACATACTTATATAATACATACTACATTACTTATATAATGCATATAAGCCTCAGGGAGCCGGTCAGTCGAGTGGACAGCACGGTGGAATGTGATCCTGTGGTCCTGGGTTCGATCCCAGGCGCCGGCGAGAAACAATGGGCAGAGTATCTTTCACCCTATGCCCCTGTTACCTAGCAGTAAAATAGGAACCTGGGAGTTAGTCAGTTGTCACGGGCTGCTTCCTGGGGGTGGAGGCCTGGTCGAGGACCGGGCCGCGGGGACACTAAAAAAAGGCCCGAAATCATCTCAAGATAACCTCAAGATACTTGAATGGGTTTTATTTTTAAAAGCTACTTTATGAATGAACTCATATTCATCTGCTAATTTAGCTAACTCATAAATATCTCTGGGTAATTTATCTGCCAAATATAAAGCCACATTAGAAGGTATGCAAAATAAAAATTCTTCTACCAAGATTAATTTGTTAAGAGAGTCCAGATCCCAAATATTTTCATCATCTAACAGTTTAACATCTAACTTGCACATAGTCTTGTGCAAATTCTACCAAAGTTTGACCCGGATCTCGTCTCAGTTGTCTAAACTTTTGCATATAAGCCTCAGGAACAAGTTTACAAGCAGTGAGGATGGTTGCCTTTACCTTGTCATAGTCAAAACTCACTCAAAGGCATAGCTGCAAATATCCTCTGTGCCTTTACCACCAAATGACCGTAAAGAAGAGATACCTATTGTGTTTCAGGCCATTCCATACTCTGTGCCAACTTTTCAAAATGAGTGAAGAATTGTTCTGGGTCAGACTCACAGAATAGAGGAAACTTGACATTTTTGTTAACCTTTAACTGCCCAGATATTTCTAAATCAACCACACTAGTATTTTTTTTTATCTAATTATCAATTCTGCTAGCTTAATCACTGACTCTCATTTTTTCTGAGATTGCTCTACTTCTAACATCTTCATAGGTAGTTCTTGAACTTGTTTTAACTCTAGCCTCTTCTAAGCTTGCTCTGCCTTTAGTTGCTTCTGAGCTTGTTGTTGTTTAGTTGCTTCTGAGCTTGTTGTTGTTTAGTTGCTTCTGAGCTTGTTGTTGTTTAGTTGCTTCTGAGCTTGTTGTTGTTTAGTTGCTTCTGAGCTTGTTGTTTAGTTGCTTCTGAGCTTCTGCCTCCAACTTTCTCTGGGCTTTTTCTGCTTCAAACTGCAACTTCTTTAGTTCCAATTCTGCCTGCCACTGTGCCTGATTCTCCACATTTCCTGTACCTTCAACATTTGCACCAGTTATCGGAAATTTCCGACACCCCAAATACTAGCCCCTAGTACGATAAGATAAATTTATTGTGCTAGGAAATTAAATTTACTAACAAGTAGCATAGTGCCACCAAATTCTTCCTGCTATACATGGCCACTGTTACATCAGTCGCCCAGTTCCCATGAGAACAAACTCTTTATACAGATCGAATTAAACCCAGTCTAACCTTTGTTTAATTTACTAGGTAACTTAGATTGGAAATTGATTTAATTCATTAAATCAATTTGTTTTAATGATTTAATTCATTAAAACAAATATACCTCCATTTCTAGGTAGAATTTTCCATAGCTGAGATCAGCTGATTCCAGTTGAATGAAAGTCACGAACTGAATATTATTTATGCTTATGTGTTTTTCCTCTAATGCACTTCGATTCAATAATATAAATAGCGGAAAATCGTCTGTTGATGTTTGAAGTACATTATTACGACAGAAAAATAACGTCGGTAACGTCTTATTAGATAGTAAGACAGGGTAAAACATCGTGACATGTATGCCGAGATAATGCAATGGTAGGAAGGTCAACCCGCTCTCGCACTTTCTTACTGTCAATATTGACTTATTAAATAAGTGCATATGTGACATACTAATTTATTGTGAATATTTTATTTTACCTTGAAAAGCTTCATAGAAAACACCGACCTTACCTAACCTTCTTAGTATGTTAAGATAAGCATCTTATTGCTTCGTAATTACAATTATTACTTACCTATTATAGGTATAGGTTAAGTAATAATTGTAATTACGAAGCAATAAGATGCTTATCTTAACATACTAAGAAGGTTAGGTAAGGTCTGTGTTTTCTATGAAGCTTTTCAAGGTAAACTAAAATATTCACAATAAATTAGTATGTCATATATGCACGTATTTAATAAGTCAATATTGACTGTACGAAAGTGCGAGAACGGGTTGGGAAGGTAGAGGGCGTGCACGTGACTTGCTCTGCTGGAACCATATTGTCTAGTGTCTCGAGAAGCTCGCCACTTAGCATTGCATTAAGTTGGAATCATCCGTGTAATAACGAAACCCAGACACTGGTGCCTGCTTCATCCAACATTGGGAACACCACGTCCCGTCGGATAAGTTAATCTAATCATTCTTTATGGCCATAATAGTATTAGATTGTCCAATCATTAGGATGTATGAACATCAAACAAACCTAGCAAGTTCAATTCCATAAATCGGTTGACCCCTTGAATGGAACTTAGTTAATATGATTGTAACTCAATATAAATTTCATTGTATGTTTTTTCACAGTGTAGCGGTATATCTACGAGAGTGGGTCATCTCAACTGGTGAATCACGAGTCTACGACGCCATCACATTTAGACAGGATTATACTGATTTCGGAGGCTGTCAGACGCACTTCTCATTATCTGCTCGACAGATAAGCTGATAAACATTTTCTTATGATATTGTAGTTAGTTTACTAACTCCATAACCATTATTTGTTTATAAACTTTATTATTGAAATTATGCAAATATATGTACCTCCCCAAGTAGTGTGGAAGGGGAAATATCCAACTAACCATTCAATTTTATACAATCCACTCATGTTATATATACATCCAAATTATTTATTTAATTTATGATTATAGCAAACTATATGTTGGAAGAATTTCCCCACACAACTGGTGGACGGGGACTGCTCTAATATTTCCAGTCAGAGAATTTGTTCATCTGCCCTGTGCATCATTATCTTTCTTAGCAGTTCAGTCTTCACCATTCACATGTGCAATAATAGTCCATAGTGCTTGCCAACAGCCACTAGGATAGACATTTTGCCGCTTTCAAATCCTCAACACTAGGATTGTCGATAATTTGTTGTGCTACCGAATCATTTTTTGTGCGCTAAGATACAGCAGACACAAACACAAAATTTTAAGTTTCCTCACAACCTTTCTCTTCTAAGCTGAGAATTTATTTGGAAAAAACTAATGACGACAGTGCCTATTTCACTTCACTGCCCTGTCAACTGGTAATTTTTTGCACTCGAGAACAAATAAATTTTTTTAACACTTTTCAGAAAGATTAATAAAATGTACACAAATAATGTAATATAATACATAAACTCATATTATACCAATATTAGAACAACGAAATTTCTACACAAATCACAGTGAAGAAATGGGCTACACAATTTTTATGTCAGGCTTCACATACATGCTATCCACTTTTATCAGGCTCTGGATTAGGCTTCCCAATGTGACATTCTTTTGGACAGGCCGCCCAATTTTGTCACGTGTGACTGTCGTAATGTATTTAAATGTTGTCTAGGGGAACAAGGCGTTTATTTGAGCCAAGCGGAATTCAATGTGTAGGGAAATAACCTAGTGGATAAATGACAAAATTAATATTTATAAAACATACACACGACATTACATACCATAATTTATTTTTTATAAATCAATGAATTCAGAAGTAAAACAACATTGTCTCTTATCACCCAAACGGGCTCTGGTCCCACCACAGCTCTTAGTCCAACACGGGAACTGCGCACTCCAGCACTACCTGTATCAGCTTGTGACACATATAAATCCTTAGGAAATCTGGATTCTCTCAAAACTAGCTGCTCAGTCGGCTATCAGAGCATTCTACCATTCCTTTTAACCCTGTGGCTTATTTGATTGCACGACCGGAGAAATTCCTCAGTAAACAGGGACCAGTCAGACAGTTGGTGCTTCGCGTTAGGTCAAAAATGGCGTCTGTCCCCCGTCCCCCACCCTCCCCCCTGTTGCATCATCTCTTGTTAATACTCTATTTTTCAACATCTCCTATCTAAACCCTTAATTACATTAACGACATTCCCCATGCAGGTCTTTTGCTTGAGTCCACTTTTCCTTCACACAGTTTGGCTCTTCCAATACACATTATTCATTGATGCTCTCCAGCTGAAGGGCACTACTTTACTGGCAGAGTAATAGTAGTCACTCGCGGCCTCCCAGTTGCCAGCTGCATATTTCCTTCAAGAAAACATTCTCTAATCAACTCTTTTGTGATAATATATAATTTATAAGAAAAACTAACCTACACAGGAGGTACGATTCGTAACACCCCCAACGACCCATCCCCTGTCCACCCCACCTCTCAACAACCCCACAAGACCCATCCCCCTCTCCACCCCGCCTCTCAACACATATACAACCACCACCTCCCACCCTAAACAACCCAATCCTTCACGCCCCCATCCCTTCCACCTCGCACACATATGG
This sequence comes from Procambarus clarkii, assembly GCF_040958095.1. Taxonomy (NCBI): domain Eukaryota; kingdom Metazoa; phylum Arthropoda; class Malacostraca; order Decapoda; family Cambaridae; genus Procambarus; species Procambarus clarkii. The sequence continues at coordinate 17,713,632 of NC_091181.1, read as the reverse complement.
ACCCCAACCCACACACCCCAACGTGATCTGGTGGGCCAGTTTCCAGTTTACCTGGAGGGTGGTGAGGGTAGGGGAGGTTGGGGACCATTACAGCCTGGGGGGCGGGGCCGGTCATTACTACCTCTAGACGCAGCTCCAAGTCGTCAGGAAGACTGACACAAGCCACTGTTGACTCACACGCAGGTAATCATTAGTGGAAGGCCGCCATTGGTCGCACGCGCCCTATAAACTTTTTGTACAGTTCAGTAATCTTTTCATCTTTGTTCCGAGAGATCAATACTTGTGGAGACGCGCTATAACGAAACATTAATAACAGTAATGAAATAATATTACTTAAAAGTTTAGGAATAATGAAATTCTTCAATATGATTGTTGCAGTCGTACTAAATCAAGATGATTGTAGTAGTAGTGCTAAATAAAGATGATTGAAGTATTAGTGCTAAATCAAGATGATTGTAGTATTAGTGCTAAATCAAGATGATTGCAGCAGTAGTACTAAATAAAGATGATTGTAGTAGTAGTGACTTAATCTAACCTTGTCCAAGGCGCTGTCTCTGCCTTACCATTTAACTAATGTTCTCTCATCCATATAAATTCCTAAGTCAAGTCTCCATGCACTTATGTAAGCATCTACCTCAGTATCATTGTAAAATTTTACTCCTAAATCTAATCATACCCCTATTCTTTTTAAATTTTAAATTTAATTGTACTTTGATTTATATCATTTATTGAAATTAATTATTGAGCTCATTTTGTTTTCTTAAGTTCATACTAATTATAGGCTCAAAACTATGCTAAATAAAATTAATTATCTTTAAGATTATTTTACTTTACGATTATCATTTGTCTCATTATTTTTTGTTATATATTAATCTTGTCAGTCCCTACTGATTTTTTGTTTTCTCCACCAAACTTCTGTATCCTTCCTGGGTATCTACGGTGATCTTTATTCTACTTCTAATTGTTTCTATTTTTTGTGTACTTGCATTTATTGTTGTGTTTTGCTATAATAATTCTCTAATTACAGCAGATTTGGTATTTATGTAAGCATATACCTCAGTGTCATAGTTTTTACTCATAAATATAATCTTACCTTTTTTTTTAATTTTAAATTTAATTGTAATTTGATTTATACATCATTTATTGTAATTAATTATTGAGCTCATTTTGTTTTCTTAAGTTCATACTAATTATAGGTTCACAACTAAACTATATAAAATAATTTATCTTTAAGATTATTTTACTTTAAGATTATTATTTGTCTTATTATTTTTGCTATATATTAATCTTGTCAGTCTACTGATTTTTTGTCTACTCTCTTAACCTGACTTTTGTATCCTTCCTGGCGTTCTACAGTGATCTTTACTCTACTTCTAATTGTTTCTATTTTTTGTGTACTTACATTTATTGTAGTATTTTGCTACAATTACTTTCTATTTACAGCAGATTTAGTATTTAACTGTTCCTGTAATATCTTGTCTTATTGTATCTTGACCCCACTGCATCTATATGCATACTGATATTGATCCTGATCAAAATCTTCTGTCTCATATCTACACCAATCAACACACTAATCATCATTATGACAGGTATTACACAGCAAATCTTGTAAAAAAAAAATCTCCATAATAACACCTGCTTATCAGTTTGCAACCAAAATGTTAGATCACTTGGTAAACATTTTGATGATATAAATGCACTACTCACAGCACTAGGCACTAAATTATCACTCATTATTTTAGCAGAAACCTGGTTAAGTAAAGATTATACCCAACTCAACAACGTAGCTGGTTATAAAGCCATTCATAACTGCAGGCCTAATAAAAAAGGAGGTGGCACAGCAATATATTACAAAGATACCTTCATCTGCAATAGTGTCATTAGTGACAGAGACGACTATTGTGAATATTCCTTTGCCAAGTTCTCCAGTAAATCCCTTAAATCCTCTTTGACTATCGGTGCCATCTATAGATTTCCCAATACCAACATAGCTTCATTCTCAGATAATGTAAGGAATCTTATCATAAATAACAATCTTAACAAAAATCAAATCATTCAAGGAGGTGATTTCAATATTGACCTGGGTCTTCAAAACAACCCTCAAGTTGACTATTTCCGGAACAGCATGAACTCCTGTATGCTAATCCCCACAATCACCAAGCCCATCAGAGTCACTCAAACATCTGCCACTACCTTGGATCTCTTATGGACTAATATAACAGTTCCCCTTACATCTGGTATAATCTATGACAGAACAACTAACCACTATCCTACCTTCCTCATAGCAAACATGGACACAACACCAACAGAAAGCAAGAAACTATCATTTAGGCTACACAGTGAATCAGTGTTAGGTGATCTCTCAAATCCACTTCACAATATTATCTGGGAATCTGAATTCAATAATACACAGGATATAAACTCATTAACTAACCTCTTTCTCTCCAAAACTCAAAGCCTCTACAACTCTCACTGTCCCCTCCTTACCAAACAAGTCACTGACAAAAGAATAAACAATCCGTGGCTCAGAAGTGGCATACTCAATTCAATCAACAAAAAACATGAATATGAAAAGAAATTTACTATTGGCCTAGTTACAAAGAAAGTAGTTAAAAGATACTCATCAGTTCTTACCAGTATCATAAGAAAAGCTAAACTTTCAAATTATGAGACTAGATTCCAAGAAGCAAAAGGCAACATGAACAGCACATGGAAAACCATCTCTAATATCCAAGGAACTAAACAACACTCCCACAACCAGATAACACTCTCTAAGGATGGTTTTACACCATCAACTGATTTAGAAATGGCAAATGAATTTAATAGCTTCTTTTCATCGGTTGGTGCTAACCTTGCCAATAAAATCCCACAGACTCAGACACATATCAACACATTTCTCAGGCAGCTATCCAAACTCTCTTCTCCTTTCATCTGTCAGCCCGACAGATGTTGTGTCCATCATACACTCACTAAAATCCAAAGCTGAGAACATCAGTAAAATCCCATCCATTGTATACAAGAGCGCCTCCCATGCCCTTGCACCACCCATAGCTCTACTGTTCAATAAATCCATAGTGTCATACCTTCCCTGATATCCTTAAAAAAGCAAGATTAATGCCAGTTCATAAAGGAGGCAATCCGGCAGACATATACAATTATAGGCCAATATCAAACCCATGCTATCAAAAATATTTGAAAAAATTATCTACAAACAGCTCTACTCCTACCTTGTAAAATTCGACATACTTAGCCCCTGTCAGTTAGGCTTCCGCTCCCAAAAGAGTACCAGCGATACAATTATTTGTCTCCTTGATATAATTTACTCAGCCGTTGACAAAAATGAGTTTCCGATTGGTCTCTTCATTGACCTGAGAAAGGCCTTTGATACTGTTAATCACAATTACCTCTTACGTAAACTCCATCATTATGAAATCCGAGGCCTTGCCCTGGACTATATCCAATGCTATCTTAGGAATAGACACCAATGTGTAGCCATCAATGATAAAACCTCTCCCACTCTACCAATAAGCACTGGAGTGCCACAGGGCAGCATCTTGGGACCTCTCCTATTTCTTATGTTCATCAATGATCTGCCTAATGTCTCTAACATTCTGAAACATATATTATTGGCTGATGATACTACCCTCATCTACTCTAACCCCAACCCACATACACTAAATAATGCTAATAATGAACTAAAAAAAAGTCCACTTATGGATATCAACCAACAAACTAACACTTAACATAGAAAAGACTTACTACATCTTATTTGGAAGCAAATCAACAAATGCAATTCAGCTTCAGATAGACAATGTTAACATTAGTAATAAAAATGATGGAAAGTTTCTTGGCCTATTCCTAGACAAGAGACTCAACTTCAGCACCCACATACAACATGTACCTAAGAAAGTCTCTAAAACAGTTGGTATACTCTATAAAATCAGATGTTATGTACCTAACTCTGCTCTCATCTCACTATATTATGCCTAATCTATCCCTATCTTAATTATGGTATCTGTGCATGGGGTTGAACCACTGCAAACCACCTCAAGTCCATCATTACCCAGCAAAAATCTGCTATCAGAATAATAATAAATTCTGCTTTCAGACAACACTCAGCCCCCTTGTTTAACTCCCTAAACATGCTAAACACAATTTCACTCCACACATTCTCTTGTGTCAACTACATTTACAAAACCCTGTTCTTAAATGAAAATCCTGCTCTGAAACTCTCCCTGGACAGATGTAATAGGATCCATTATCACCACACCAGAAATAATTATTTCTTTGATATCCCCAGAGTCAAACTTAATCTGTGTAAACTCTTTATGCAAATAAAGGGACTCAGTCTATGGAACTCACTTCCTAATGAATTGAAAAGCTGTCCAACTTTTGCGTCATTCAAAAACAAAACTAAAAATTACCTAATTTCATCTTCATAGTTTTCTACCTTGTTGCTTTAAAATTACACAGTATCTTGTGCAACCCAATCTCCCAATCTTGTATGTACCCAATCCAAAAAAACTTAACCTTTGTGATTATTGCTGTCTTCTTATATGTGCTATCAATTTGCTGTATGGTGCCTATTAATCATTGTTTAAATTACCAATCAAGCTGTCAGTGTAATCAATCAGAGCTTTAATATATCTATGTGCTTTAATATACTTACTAATCTCTCTCATCTCATTTATTTCTTGCAATGTATCTGTTATCGTTTTACTAATTCTGCTAGAATTTACCTACTTAAAATTATCTGTTAGATTAAGGACCTGCCCGAAACACTGCGCATACTATTGGCTTTACAAGTTTGTAAATACCATGCTATATATCCTCACAACCCCAATGTACCTTCTTGTATATAAATAAATAAAATAAAATAAATAAATAAATAAAATAAAAAAAATGCTAAATCAAGATGATCGTTGCAGTGGTGCTAAATAATTCTATAACTGTTATAATAACAAAATGAGCATGCAGACTCAACACCAAAGGTGAGGGCAGTAGGCCTACGACACTACACCAAAGGTGAGGGTAGTAGGCCTACGACACTACACCAAAGGTGAGGGTAGTAGGCCTACGACACTACACCAAAGGTGAGGGCAGTAGGCCTACGACACTTCACCAAAGGTGAGGGCAGTAAGCCTACGACACTACACCAAAGGTGAAGGCAGTAGGCCTACGACACTACACCAAAGGTGAGGGTAGTAGGCCTACGACACTTCACTAAAGGTGAGGGCAGTAGGCCTACGACACTACACCAAAGGTTAGGACAGTAGGCCTACGACACTACACCAAAGGTGAGGGCAGTAGGCCTACGACACTACACCAAAGGTGAGGGCAGTAAGCCTACGACACTACACGAAAGGTGAGGGCAGAAGGCCTACGACGCTACACCAAAGGTGAGGGCAGTAGGCCTACGACACTACACCAAATGTGAGGGTAGTAGGCCTACGACACTACACCAAAGGTGAGGGCAGTAGGCCTACGACACTACACCAAAGGTGAGGGCAGTAGGCCTACGGCACTACACCAAAGATGAGGGCAGTAGGCCTACGACACTACACCCAGGGTGAGGGCAGTAGGCCTACGACACTACACCAAAGGTGAGGGCAGTAGGCCCACGACACTACACCAAAGGTGAGGGCAGTAGGCCTATGACACTACACCAAAGGTGAGGGCAGTAGGCCTACGACACTACACCAAAGGTGAGGGCAGTAGGTCCACGACACTACACCAAAGGTGAGGGCAGTAGGCCTACGACACTACGCCAAAGGTGAGGGCAGTAGGCCCACGACACTACACCAAAGGTGAGGGCAGTAGGCCTACGACAATACGCCAAAGGTGAGGGCAGTAGGCCCACGACACTACACCAAAGGTGAGGGCAGTAGGCCTACGACACTACACCAAAGGTGAGGGCAGTAGGCCTACGACACTACACCAAAGGTGAGGTCAGTAGGCCCACAACACTACGCCAAAGGTGAGGGCAGTAGGCCCACGACACTACACCAAAGGTGAGGGCAGTAGGCCTACGACACTACGCCAAAGGTGAGGGCAGTAGGCCCACGACACTACACCAAAGGTGAGGGCAGTAGGCCTACGACACTACGCCAAAGGTGAGGGCAGTAGGCCCACGACACTACACCAAAGGTGAGGGCAGTAGGCCTACGACACTACGCCAAAGGTGAGGGCAGTAGGCCCACGACACTACACCAAAGGTGAGGGCAGTAGGCCTACGACACTACGCCAAAGGTGAGGGCAGTAGGCCCACGACACTACACCAAAGGTGAGGGCAGTAGGCCCACGACACTACGCCAAAGGTGAGGGCAGTAGGCCCACGACACTACACCAAAGGTGAGGGCAGTAGGCCTATGACACTACGCCAAAGGTGAGGGCAGTAGGCCTACGACACTACACCAAAGGTGAGGGCAGTAGGCCTACGACACTACGCCAAAGGTGAGGGCAGTAGCCCCACGACACTACACCAAAGGTGAGGGCAGTAGGCCCACGACACTACACCAAAGGTGAGGGCAGTAGGCTTACGACACTACGCCAAAGGTGAGGGCAGTAGGCCTACGACACTACGCCAAAGGTGAGGGCAGTAGGCCTACGACACTACACCAAAGGTGAGGGCAGTAGACCTATGACACTACACCAAAGGTGAGGGCAGTAGGCCTATGACACTACCCCAAAGGTGAGGGCAGTAGGCCTACGACACTACACCAAAGGTGAGGGCAGTAGGCCTACGACACTACGCCAAAGGTGAGGGCAGTAGGCCCACGACACTACACCAAAGGTGAGGGCAGTAGGCTTACGACACTACGCCAAAGGTGAGGGCAATAGGCCTTCGACACAACACCAAAGGTGAGGGCAGTAGGCCTTCCACACTACACCAAAGGTGAGGGCAGTAGGCCTACGGCACTACACCAAAGGTGAGGGTAGTAGGCCTACGACACTGCACCAAATGTGAGGGCAGTAGGCCTACAGCACTACACCAAAGGTGAGGGTAGTAGGCCTACGACACTACACCGAAGGTGAGGGTAGTAGGCCTACGACACTACACCAAATGTGAGGGCAGTAGGCCTACGGCACTACACCAAAGGTGAGGGTAGTAGGCCTACGACACTACACCGAAGGTGAGGGTAGTAGGCCTACGACACTACACCAAATGTGAGGGCAGTAGGCCTACGACACTACACCTAATGTGAGGGCAGTAGGCCTACGGCACTACACCAAATGTGAGGGCAGTAGGCCTACGACACTACACCAAATGTGAGGGCAGTAGGCCTACGGCACTACACCAAATGTGAGGGCAGTAGGCCTACGACACTACACCAAATGTGAGGGTAGTAGGCCTACGGCACTACACCTAATGTGAGGGCAGTAGGCCTACGACACTACACCTAATGTGAGGGCAGTAGGCCTACGGCACTACACCAAATGTGAGGGCAGTAGGCCTACGACACTACACCAAATGTGAGGGCAGTAGGCCTACGGCACTACACCAAATGTGAAGGCAGTAGGCCTACGACACTACACCTAATGTGAGGGCAGTAGGCCTACGACACTACACCTAATGTGAGGGCAGTAGGCTTACGACACTACACCAAATGTGAGGGCAGTAGGCCAACGACACTACTCCAAAGGTGAGGGCAGTAGGCCTAGGACACTACACCAAAGGTGAGGGCAGTAGGCCTAGGACACTACACCAAAGGTGAGGGCAGTAGGCCTACGACACTACACCAAAGGTGAGGGCAGTAGGCCTACGACACTACACCAAAGGTGAGGGCAATAGGCCTACGGCACTACACCAAAGGTGAGGGCAGTAGGCCTACGACACTACACCAAAGGTGAGGGCAATAGGCCTACGACACTACACCAAAGGTGAGGGCAATAGGCCTACGGCACTACACCAAAGGTGAGGGCAGTAGGCCTACGACACCACCAAAGGTGAGGGCAGTAGGCCTACGACACTACACCAAATGTGAGGGTAGTAGGCCTACGACACTACACCAAAGGTGAGGGCAGTAGGCCTACGACACTACACCTAATGTGAGGGCAGTAGGCCTACAACTCTGCACGCTGATTATTCCTCACAAAGTCATTCATACATGTCTACCTTGTATATGGAGAACTTGAACGTTCACATCTATATTGTCTTCCCCGACAATTTCTTCCTTATATCATCAAACACATTTTCAAACCATTATTTACCTGTTCATTTCTGAATCTAAATCCATAACTTTTTATTCATTGTTTCTTGTTATATTTTGTGTTAACATTTTGAAACATTTATAAAACCTTTGTTGACCCTTTAATTCGTTTGTATAGTTTATCCTGGCACATGTTCTTCGTCTTTAATGGTAAGTGTAAATGATTCTTTTAGAATGTGTCGTCAGAGAGGCTTCCTGGGGTCAACTTTACCATCCTCCTCTTCCTGGGGTCAACTTTACCATCCTCCTCTTCCCTGGGGTCAACTTTACCATCCTCCTCTTCCTGGGGTCAACTTTACCATCCTCCTCTTCCTGGGGTCAACTTTACCATCCTCCTCTTCCTGGGGTCAAATTTACCATCCTCTTCTTCCTGGGGTCAACTTTACCATCCTCCTCTTCCTGGGGTCAACTTTACCATCCTCCTCTTCCTGGGGTCAACTTTACCATCCTCCTCTTCCTGGGGTCAACTTTACCATCCTCCTCTTCCTGGGGTCAACTTTACCATCCTCCTCTTCCTGGGGCCAACTTTACCATCCTCCTCTTCCTGGGGCCAACTTTACCATCCTCCTCCTCTGCGGCCGTTGAGGGCACCTGTTGACCCTTCCACAGTTCGGCGACCAACAATGACCTGTACAACATGGGACTTAACATGTGCAAGATTAAGCTGAAGAATAACATTTGGCGTCTTAACACTTATGCTTCTGTAAATATGATCCCTGATAATTATGACTCTCAGATCTCTTTCACATTCAGAGCCTACAATGTCATCATCGTCCAGCCGATGTTTGGTAACTCCTCTATCATTACCTCAGCTCACATCCAGACATTTTGCACCACTAAACTGCATCAACCAGTAGTGAGTTCATTTATCAACAAAATCTATTGTTTATTTTATTTTAAATCGTGTTCAAATTTGCATTTGTGTTGTTTAATCCTGAGTTAAAATCGTATATATATATATGATCAATAACAAAAGTACCAGAGGTACCAGGTCCCATGGCTGTGAATCAATAAACTTGTTTGGTCTAGGACCATCCCCGGTGGAGCAGAAAGCAACTGTGAGGCCAGTGCCTGATGATGGATCATGCAATGAATGTCCTTCATTTTTCCTGCTCGCCTTTTCATGCAAAAATGAAATCCAGATTTTGGCCCCTCACACCTAGGCCTACTTCCTCTGCTCAGCACCCATAAACAAAATATTTTCTGATTAAAAAAAAGATGAAACCATCTTCAAAATATCTGAGGCCTTGCACTGCAGGGCGTCTTAACATCGTTATGGGCCTCTGGGCGCACCAGTGTGTTGGGAACCCTACGACAACAGCTCAAAAAAATATAAAGTAAATGGTCCATAATATTTAACATATATATATTTTATTGGCTCTTCAACAAAACTGATGTTAAAAAAATTACAAACGTGCTGCAGAGCAGCCACTAATTTGATTAGATTTTTTATTCAGGTAAAGGTACATACATTGAGTTAACTACATAATGTTGGATTTAAAGATAGAGATAGTACATACAATACCTAAAGCCCCTAGTAGGCATAGCACTTTGGGCAAGGCGGTACCGGTACCAGGTACTGGTATCAGAAACTCGTTATCTGGTATTCGGTAATGGAATCAGAAAGATGGGGTCTACCCATTGGTACTGGTAAAATAAACATGATAAACATTTGAACAATACACTAGGCTTGAAAAATACAAAATACTCAGTAAACTACACAGATTAGATGGCACAGTATGAAATTACTACGAACTTCATATTGTAACAAGCATTTGCGGCATTTCTTTTCAGAGATTTGCTTTATTATTGGCTTAAAGTGAATGGTCTTCAGGGTGTCATTTTCCAGTCACATGAGGGAAAGCCAGTTCAAACAATACTGCCTCATTGTGCTACGAAGCAGATATTTATAAGTTTCAGTCTTGAAAAAGAACGTTCTCCTGTACAGTTGGTAACCATCATGCACATGAACACTCTGAGTGCAATTTCAACATTCGTGAATACAAATTTCAAATTATCCGAAATTATTTTTCTGTACAGTGCAGGAAGAGTCCCACAATTTTCTTCAAGAGCCTTGTAGTGCTTGAGATGCTCACATTTATTTAAAAGGTCATCATAATTCAGGTCTTTGTGATACATATTAGCTAGTTGTTCACACTTTTTTTCTTTAGTGCATCAGAAGAAATGGTTTTCAATTCACTGGAGAAAGAAAACAGATTTCCAATCTTTGAATAAGCCTTTGCACGTTTTGTCAGTTCATGATTAGTGTCCAGAATAGGGACGAAAGTTTCCACCTTGAATTTTTTTATTTTAATGAGAAGTTCCTCTTCTGCTGATCCATCATATCTACTAAGACACAATTCGTTTTCCTTCCCGTTTTCTCGCATCACTGTAATCTCTATCTGGACACATACTCCCGGCTTTGAAATCATAGTCACTAATTTGTCTCTAGTTTCCTGAAGATAGGTTTTCATAGACTCAAGATTCGTGACAACATGGATGTTCACATCTTCTGATTGCAGGACCTTGTTCGTTATGTTCATTCTTTCTAGCATTTCATTCCAATGAATTGTGAGAAAGATGGTTTCCAGGTTTGCTGTTGTTGTGCTCAATCCTTCTGCCTCTCGCCTTGTATTCACTTGCTTTTAATTGTCAGCTGCTAGAGAATCCAGTGCATGTTTTATTTCCTCGAAACCCTCCATACAGAGCATGAACAGCATCAAAATGTGCTGATCATTGTGTGTCAGACAGACGCTTCACCACAAAATATTTTCCCAAAGATGATGTCAATACATTCCAGCGATGAGTAGAACCAGCAAAAACTGAATACAGATGCCGAACAAAGTTAAAGAATTTTACAGTCTGTACACAACACTCTGCTGCTTTTACTTTCCCCAAGTTCAGGCTATGTCCAGCACAGGGAACATAGATGCCACACTCGTTGAAGTGATGAATCCGTACTTGTAATTCAGTATATAATCCAGACACATTTGAGGCATTATCGTATGACTGACAGCGACAGTTTGATAGTGGAATTTTGTTCTCATTAAGAAAATCTACGACAGTGTTTGTTAGATCCTTTGCACCATGAGAAAAGATGGGGATGAACATCAAGAAACGTTAAACAGGCCCACAACTTTTAATGTATCAGACAGTAAATGTCAATTGATCTGTGTGTGAGATGTCTGGAGTGGATTCTACACTTATTGAACAATCCTTTTTTTTCTTCTTCAAGATTAGTACAAAGAAGCTATTATTCCATTAATTCAATAAATTCCTCACAAATATTTACAGATAAATATGACAGAGTCCCTTTGCCAGGATTTCCACATATATTGAGATGTCCTCCCAAGAAAGGGTCAAATTGATTCAGCAGCTCTAGTATACCGAAATGGTTTCCATTTTTTGCTGACCCATTAATCTGATATTCCCCAAGAAATGACAAACATCTAGAAACAAGAAAGCGAATTACCGAAACCTCACGTGTCAGCACTTCATGACAATATTCCTGCTCTGAGCGATGTTGCTCAAGTAATAAAGAATCTATACTTTTAGTTTCCTTATGTCTTATCAAGTATGTTGTCATGCACTTTCGATGTTCTTTTCTATTTTCATGTTCTACAATAACAGTGCTGTGTTTTCAGTCATTGAACCCGAATATAGCAAAGGGAGATTTTTTTGGGGCAATAGGTGTACAGCAGTACAAACGACCGTGGGATGGTAAATAGAGATGCCATTCACGTTTTACATACTCACCATTCTGTAGTTCACGTTTGAACACATTGTTTGATAAATACCTTGCCTTCATATTCTCTACTCTAGCTGTGGTATACACTCCGCGTGAGTTTGAAAGGTTGCTATCGTGATTCTGACATGATGAAGGCCCACTACGAATCCAGTAATCTATTGTGTTAGTATCATTAATGTTCCATAGCCCCCGAGCTGTCTCTTAGAATGCAAACTCCTTTATTGTTACAGATTTGGGTATTTCCTCTTGTAAAATGTCACCAGCAGCAGCAGGCAATGATGGTATGTCTGCTGAAACTGGATGATTGGTAGCAGGAATGGATGCAGATGTGGATGCTATATCTGAAGGAACAGAACTAGTGGTTGACATTGCAGGAGTGGATGCAGATGTGGATGCTATATCTGAAGGAATGGTATGAATGGCTGTCATTGCACCTGTGTTGAGCCACGATGTTAATTTTGGAAGTTTTCCAATTTTCTTCTTCTCTTCTGCAGCTCTCTTCCTCTTCTGTGTTCTACTGAAAACATTACGTTTCATTTCTGGTGAAAGTGATATTCACCTGGAAATATATATCTTAAATATTTAGTATTTAGTCCCACACCAGGATGTAGAGTTATATTATACAATTGTGCTTTCAACAAGATCTAAATATTTAAACATTCGGGTTCCATAATGAACATGTTCTATGCTCGTTGGGCCCCTGGGCAAGTGTCCATCGGGACCATGCGGTAAGACGGCTCTGGCCTTGGTAGTAGTTTCAAGAGGAAAACCAATGAGAAGCTCCTCTCTAAATGAGTCCCAACCACTTGGTCTGGACGGTAGATCGACGGTCTCGCTTCGTGCAAGTTGGCGTTCAATCCCTGACCGTCCAAGTGGTTAGGCACCATTCCTTCTCCTTGTCCCATCCCAAACCCTTATCCTGATCCCTTCCAAGTGCTATATAGTCGTAATGGTTTGGCGCTTTCTCCTCATCGTTACCTTTCTCTCTAAATGAACCTGAGTGAGCATATCTTGCAAACACCAGCAACTGGGAACACGATGCCACATCACTCGTGTCATAAATTAGAACTAAACATAAGGCAAATGTTGCAGACTTGATCTCCGGCAAAACTTGCTCCTCGATCTCGCTGATTCTCCTGTGAACAGTTCTGTTTAGTAATGATACTACTGAAAGTTTTGTCTCCTATTCATTTCACAACACAATTTCCACCATTTTGAGCGCGTAAGGTTTAATCTAAACGTCCCTAAGTATATGTGTGTGGTTTATTCTACTTTGTTACCCCCAGTGATACGACACGAGAAACCTCACTAACCATTCTGTTCACGTGTTGGAATGACCGGTTGGATCCATTTCATCTTTTGAGAGAATTCCCAAGCTCTCACAACCTTTGTGCTCGTCGGGATGAACATTCTGCAAATGTTGCTTCAACTTCGTTGGTTTCACAGAATCAATTGACAAAGCTTTAGTACAAGTAACATAATAAGTCCATTGTTGATGATGACTCTGATCCCTTTCAAAATATGAATCATCATGCCCTCTTTTTCCACATTCATGTTGGGCGCCAAATTTTGAGAATAAACAAATAGAAACAGTTATATTTAACTTTAAATGTAATATTTTTCCTTGTAAAAAGTGGTGTTTATCTTTATTTTTAACTTAATCTGTGGTATACAGTGAAGTTCCATGTCCTATAGATAATGTCCAGTCTGTAAAATTGTAGTTTGAAGTATGTTTAATATAAAATAATCACCGCAACACAATAAGCAATAATCTCCCAATATCGGTATCAAATACTATCAACAAATATCTATCAAATTCTATCACCATAATTGTATACAAAACTATCGTGACCACACTGTACAGAAGCGTCACTACATCACTAAACAACCACATCTACTAAGCACTATACAGTCCTGTCACCATACCACAACACCACCACTAACAAAATATCACCACAACACACTACACAATATTGCCAGCAATATCAGTGAACAAAATTTTCACAACAAAGCATACAGAACTCTCACAACCTCAGACTATTTTAACCTATAACCACAACACGCTACAGCAACTATCCCCACAGTACTGTGCAACACTGTCTCCACCACATAACACAGAACAACCACAACTACAATATATAAATCAACAAATAAACGCACTGTACCAAACAATCCCCAAACCATTGTACAAAACAATCAACATAAGAAATGGGAAAATCACAAATAAATATATTAATGTATCACAACCCCGCTTACAAAACTGTCTAAACCATACAATATAAGCAATCATCAGTAACTGTTATACAATACTTCGAATACTTCACAGTTCTAAACTTTTACTGCAATATTATTCAAAACTTTCACCACAATGCTTTTCAAAACTATCACAACACTGCAGAACAAGCCCTATTAAATTATCTTGCCTGAAATGCTGTACGCATTAGTGGGATAGCTGGTACCCCGGGCTCTCTCCTGGTACCCCGGGCTCTCTCATGGTACCCCGGGCTCTCACCTGGTACCCCGGGCTCTATCCTGGTACACCGGGCTTTCTCCTGTATTCCGGGCTCTCTCCTGTTCCCCGCGTTCTCTCCTGGTACCCCCGGGCTCTTTCCTGGTACCAGGTGTTTCTCCTGTACTCCTGGCTCTCTCTGCGTACCCCGGGCTCTCTCCTGGTACACCGGGCTCTCTTCTAGTACTCCGGGGTCTCTCGTGGTACCGAGAACTCTTTCCTGTATCCCAGGCTCTCTCTTGGTACACCGGGCTCTCTCTTGGTACCCTGAGGTCTCTCCTGATACCCCGGTTTCTGTCCTGGTACCCCGGGTTCTGTCCTGGTAACCCAAGCTCCCTGTTGTTGCACGGGCTCTCTCCTGGTACCCCGGGCTCTCTCCTGGTACCCCGGGCTCTCTCCTGGTACCCCGGGCTCTCTCCTGGTACCCCGGGCTCTCTCCTTGTACATGTTGCTCTCTCCTGGTACCACGGGCTCTCTGTTGGTACCCCGCGCTCCCTCCTGATACCTTGGGCTCTCTCCTGGTACCCTGTGCTCTCTTCTGGTACCTTTAGCTCTGTCTTGGTACCCCGGGCTCTCTGCTGGTACCCAGGGCTCTCATCTGGTACTCGGGCTCTCTCCTGGTACTCCGGGTTCCCTGTTGGTAACCCGAGCTCTCTCCTGGTACCCTGGGCTCTCTCGTGGTACCCTGGGCTCTCTCCTGGTACCCTGGGCTCTCCCCTGGCACCCTGGGCTCTCTCCTGGTAACCTGGGCTCTCTCCTGGTACCCTGGGCCCTCTCCTGGCACCCTGGGCTCTCTCCTGGTACCCTGGGCTCTCTCCTGGTACCCTGGGCTCTTCTGGTACCCTGAGCTCTCTTCTGGTACCATGGGCTCTCTCCTGGTACCCTGAGCTCTCTTCTGGTACGATGGGCTCTCTCCTGGTACCCTGGGCTCTCTTCTGGTACCCCGGGCTCTTTCCTGGTACCCCTCGCACTCTCCTTGTACCCCGGGTTCTCTCCTTGTACCCCGGGTTCTCTCCTTGTACCCCGGGTTCTCTCCTTGTACCCCGGGTTCTCTCCTGGTACCCCGGGTTCTCTCCTGGTACCCCGGGTTCTCTCCTGGTACCCCGGGTTCTCTCCTGGTACCCCGGGTTCTCTCCTGGTACCCCGGGTTCTCTCCTGGTACCCCGGGTTCTCTCCTGGTACCCCGGGTTTTCTCCTGGTACCCCGGGTTCTCTCCTGGTACCCCGGGTTCTCTCCTGGTACCCCGGGTTCTCTCCTGTACCCCGGGTTCTCTCCTGGTACCCCGGTTCTCTCCTGGTACCCCGGGTTCTCTCCTGGTACCCCGGGTTCTCTCCTGGTACCCCGGGTTCTCTCCTGGTACCCCGGGTTCTCTCCTGGTACCCCGGGTTCTCTCCTGTACCCCGGGTTCTCTCCTGGAACTCCCGGGCTCTCTCCTGGTACCTGTACCTTTCGGTGGTTCAGAAGATCAACATCGTCGCGGCCAGGTATCTGAACAGGCGTACTGGTTGGTGGTCTGGTCAACCAGGCTGTTGGACGTGGCTGCACGCAGCCTGGCACATGACTCAGCCTTGGGACCTGGTTCCTCTGGTACCTCTGTTACTGATCATGTATAAAGGATTTTGTCACAGGATTTAACGACAATAAAGGTAAATTTTAACACGATTTAAAAAAAACAATGACCTGTAGGTGTGCTTTATAAATGAACACATTATTGGCAGAATCAGTTTAGTGGTGAAAAATGTCTGGATGTGAGCTGAGGTAATGATAGAGGAGTTACCAAACATCGGCTGGACGATGATGACATTGTAGGCTCTGAACGTGAAAGAGATCTGAGAGTCATAATTATCAGGGATCATATTTACAGAAGCATAAGTGTTAAGACGCCAAATGTTATTCTTCAGCTTTTAATCTTGCACATGTTAAGTCCCATGTTGTACAGGTCATTGTTGGTAGCCGAACTGTGGAAGGGTCAACAGGTGCCCTCAACGGCCGCAGAGGAGGAGGATGGTAAAGTTGGCCCCAGGAAGAGGAGGATGGTAAAGTTGGCCCCAGGAAGAGGAGGATGGTAAAGTTGACCTCAGGAAGAGGAGGATGGTAAAGTTGGCCCCAGGAAGAGGAGGATGGTAAAGTTGGCCCCAGGAAGAGGAGGATGGTAAAGTTGACCTCAGGAAGAGGAGGATGGTAAAGTTGGCCCCAGGAAGAGGAGGATGGTAAAGTTGACCTCAGGAAGAGGAGGATGGTAAAGTTGACCTCAGGAAGAGGATGATGGTAAAGTTGGCCCCAGGAAGAGGAGGATGGTAAAGTTGACCTCAGGAAGAGGAGGATGGTAAAGTTGACCTCAGGAAGAGGAGGATGGTAAAGTTGGCCCCAGGAAGAGGAGGATGGTAAAGTTGACCCCAGGAAGAGGAGGATGGTAAAGTTTACCTCAGGAAGAGGAGGATGGTAAAGTTGACCCCAGGAAGAGGAGGATGGTAAAGTTGACCCCAGGAAGAGGAGGATGGTAAAGTTGACCCCAGGAAGAGGAGGATGGTAAAGTTGACCCCAGGAAGAGGAGGATGGTAAAGTTGACCTCAGGAAGAGGAGGATGGTAAAGTTGACCTCAGGAAGAGGAGGATGGTAAAGTTGACCCCAGGAAGAGGAGGATGGTAAAGTTGACCCCAGGAAGAGGAGGATGGTAAAGTTGACCCCAGGAAGAGGAGGATGGTAAAGTTGACCCCAGGAAGAGGAGGATGGTAAAGTTGACCCCAGGAAGAGGAGGATGGTAAAGTTAACCCCAGGAAGAGGAGGATGGTAAAGTTGACCCCAGGAAGAGGAGGATGGTAAAGTTGACCCCATGAAGAGGAGGATGGTAAAGTTGACCTCAGTAAGAGGAGGATGGTAAAGTTGACCCCAGGAAGAGGAGGATGGTAAAGTTGACCCCAGGAAGAGGAGGATGGTAAAGTTGACCCCAGGAAGAGGAGGATGGTAAAGTTGACCCCAGGAAGAGGAGGTTGGTAACGTTGACCCCAGGAAGAGGAGGATGGTAAAGATAACCCCAGGAAGAGGAGGATGGTAAAGTTGACCCCAGGAAGAGGAGTATGGTAAAGTTGACCCCAGGAAGAGGAGGATGGTAAAGTTGGCCCCAGGAAGAGGAGGATGGTAAAGTTGGCCCCAGGAAGAGGAGGATGGTAAAGTTGACCCCAGGAAGAGGAGGATGGTAAAGTTAACCCCAGGAAGAGGAGGATGGGAAAGTTGACCTCAGGAGGAGGAGGATGGTAAAGTTGGCCCCAGGAAGAGGAGGATGGTAAAGTTGGCCCCAGGAAGAGGAGGATGGTAAAGTTGACCCCAGGAAGAGGAGGATGGTAAAGTTGGCCCCAGGAAGAGGAGGATGGTAAAGTTGACCCCAGGAAGAGGAGGATGGTAAAGTTGACCCCAGGAAGAGGAGGATGGTAAAGTTAACCCCAGGAAGAGGAGGATGGTAAAGTTGGCCCCAGGAAGAGGAGGATGGTAAAGTTGACCCCAGGAAGAGGAGGATGGTAAAGTTGGCCCCAGGAAGAGGAGGATGGTAAAGTTGACCTCAGGAAGAGGAGGATGGTAAAGTTGACCTCAGGAAGAGGAGGATGGTAAAGTTGGCCCCAGGAAGAGGAGGGTGGTAAAGTTGGCCCCAGGAAGAGGAGGATGGTAAAGTTCACATCAGGAAGAGGAGGATGGTAAAGTTGGCCCCAAGAAGAGGAGGATGGTAAAGTTCACCTCAGGAAGAGGAGGATGGTAAAGTTCACCTCAGGAAGAGGAGGATGGTAAAGTTCACCTCAGGAAGAGGAGGATGGTAAAGTTGGCCCCAGGAAGAGGAGGATGGTAAAGTTGGCCTCAGGAAGAGGAGGATGGTAAAGTTGACCCCAGGAAGAGGTGGATGGTAAAGTTGGCCCCAGGAAGAGGAGGATGGTAAAGTTGACCCCAGGAAGAGGAGGATGGTAAAGTTGGCCCCAGGAAGAGGAGGATGGTAAAGTTGACCCCAGGAGGAGGAGGATGGTAAAGTTGACCCCAGGAAGAGGAGGATGGTAAAGTTGACCCCAGGAAGAGGAGGATGGTAAAGTTGACCCCAGAAAGAGGAGGATGGTAAAGTTAACCCCAGGAAGAGGAGGATGGTAAAGTTGACCCCAGGAAGAGGAGGATGGTAAAGTTGACCCCAGGAAGAGGAGGATGGTAAAGTTGACCCCAGGAAGAGAAGGATGGTAAAGTTAACCCCAGGAAGAGGAGGATGGTAAAGTTGACCCCAGGAAGAGGAGGATGGTAAAGTTGACGACAGGAAGAGGAGGATGGTAAAGTTGGCCCCAGGAAGAGGAGGATGGTAAAGTTGACCCCAGGAAGAGGACGATGGTAAAGTTAACCCCAGGAAGAGGAGGATGGTAAAGTTGACCCCAGGAAGAGGAGGATGGTAAAGTTAACCCAGGAAGAGGAGGATGGTAAAGTTGACCCCAGGAAGAGGAGGATGGTAAAGTTGACCCCAGGAAGAGGAGGATGGTAAAGTTGGCCCTAGGAAGAGGAGGATGGTAAAGTTGACCCCAGGAAGAGGAGGATGGTAAAGTTGACCCCAGGAAGAGTAGGATGGTAAAGTTGACCCCAGGAAGAGGAGGATGGTAAAGTTGACCCCAGGAAGAGGAGGATGGTAAAGTTGACCCCAGGAAGAGGAGGATGGTAAAGTTGGCCCCATAAAGAGGAGGATGGTAAAGTTGACCTCAGGAAGAGGAGGATGGTAAAGTTAACCCCAGGAAGAGGAGGATGGTAAAGTTGACCCCAGGAAGAAGAGGATGGTAAAGTTGACCCTAGGAAGAGGAGGATGGTAAAGTTGACCCCAGGAAGAGGAGGATGGTAAAGTTGGCCCCAGGAAGAGGAGGATGGTAAAGTTGACCCCAGGAAGAGGAGGATGGTAAAGTTAACCCCAGGAAGAGGAGGATGGTAAAGTTGACCCCAGGAAGAGGAGGATGGTAAAGTTGACCCCAGGAAGAGGAGGATGGTAAAGTTGGCCCCAGGAAGAGGAGGATGGTAAAGTTGACCCCAGGAAGAGGAGGATGGTAAAGTTGACCCCAGGAAGAGGAGGATGGTAAAGTTGACCGTAGGAAGAGGAGGATGGTAAAGTTGGCCCCAGGAAGAGGAGGATGGTAAAGTTGGCCCCAGGAAGAGGAGGATGGTAAAGTTGACCTCAGGAAGAGGAGGATGGTAAAGTTAACCCCAGGAAGAGGAGGATGGTAAAGTTGGCCCCAGGAAGAGGAGGATGGTAAAGTTCACCTCAGGAAGAGGTGGATGGTAAAGTTCACCTCAGGAAGAGAAGGATGGTAAAGTTTACCTCAGGAAGAGGAGGATGGTAAAGTTGGCCCCAGGAAGAGGAGGATGGTAAAGTTGGCCCCAGGAAGAGGAGGATGGTAAAGTTGACCCCAAGAAGAGAAGGATGGTAAAGTTGACCCCAGGAAGAGGAGGATGGTAAAGTTGACCTCAGGAAGAGGAGGATGGTAAAGTTGACCCCAGGAAGAGGAGGATGGTAAAGTTAACCCCAGGAAGAGGAGGATGGTAAAGTTGACCCCAGGAAGAGGAGGATGGTAAAGTTGACCCCATGAAGAGGAGGATGGTAAAGTTGACCTCAGTAAGAGGAGGATGGTAAAGTTGACCCCAGGAAGAGGAGGATGGTAAAGTTGACCCCAGGAAGAGGAGGATGGTAAAGTTGACCCCAGGAAGAGGAGGATGGTAAAGTTGACCCCAGGAAGAGGAGGTTGGTAAAGTTGACCCCAGGAAGAGGAGGATGGTAAAGTTAACCCCAGGAAGAGGAGGATGGTAAAGTTGACCCCAGGAAGAGGAGTATGGTAAAGTTGACCCCAGGAAGAGGAGGATGGTAAAGTTGGCCCCAGGAAGAGGAGGATGGTAAAGTTGGCCCCAGGAAGAGGAGGATGGTAAAGTTAACCCCAGGAAGAGGAGGATGGTAAAGTTAACCCCAGGAAGAGGAGGATGGGAAAGTTGACCTCAGGAGGAGGAGGATGGTAAAGTTGGCCCCAGGAAGAGGAGGATGGTAAAGTTAACCCCAGGAAGAGGAGGATGGTAAAGTTGACCCCAGGAAGAGGAGGATGATAAAGTTGACCCCAGGAAGAGGAGGATGGTAAAGTTGGCCCCAGGAAGAGGAGGATGGTAAAGTTGACCCCAGGAAGAGGAGGATGGTAAAGTTGACCCCAGGAAGAGGAGGATGGTAAAGTTGACCGTAGGAAGAGGAGGATGGTAAAGTTGGCCCCAGGAAGAGGAGGATGGTAAAGTTGGCCCCAGGAAGAGGAGGATGGTAAAGTTGACCTCAGGAAGAGGAGGATGGTAAAGTTAACCCCAGGAAGAGGAGGATGGTAAAGTTGGCCCCAGGAAGAGGAGGATGGTAAAGTTCACCTCAGGAAGAGGTGGATGGTAAAGTTCACCTCAGGAAGAGAAGGATGGTAAAGTTTACCTCAGGAAGAGGAGGATGGTAAAGTTGGCCCCAGGAAGAGGAGGATGGTAAAGTTGGCCCCAGGAAGAGGAGGATGGTAAAGTTGACCCCAAGAAGAGAAGGATGGTAAAGTTGACCCCAGGAAGAGGAGGATGGTAAAGTTGACCTCAGGAAGAGGAGGATGGTAAAGTTGACCCCAGGAAGAGGAGGATGGTAAAGTTAACCCCAGGAAGAGGAGGATGGTAAAGTTGACCCCAGGAAGAGGAGGATGGTAAAGTTGACCCCATGAAGAGGAGGATGGTAAAGTTGACCTCAGTAAGAGGAGGATGGTAAAGTTGACCCCAGGAAGAGGAGGATGGTAAAGTTGACCCCAGGAAGAGGAGGATGGTAAAGTTGACCCCAGGAAGAGGAGGATGGTAAAGTTGACCCCAGGAAGAGGAGGTTGGTAAAGTTGACCCCAGGAAGAGGAGGATGGTAAAGTTAACCCCAGGAAGAGGAGGATGGTAAAGTTGACCCCAGGAAGAGGAGTATGGTAAAGTTGACCCCAGGAAGAGGAGGATGGTAAAGTTGGCCCCAGGAAGAGGAGGATGGTAAAGTTGGCCCCAGGAAGAGGAGGATGGTAAAGTTAACCCCAGGAAGAGGAGGATGGTAAAGTTAACCCCAGGAAGAGGAGGATGGGAAAGTTGACCTCAGGAGGAGGAGGATGGTAAAGTTGGCCCCAGGAAGAGGAGGATGGTAAAGTTGGCCCCAGGAAGAGGAGGATGGTAAAGTTGGCCCCAGGAAGAGGAGGATGGTAAAGTTGACCCCAGGAAGAGGAGGATGGTAAAGTTGACCCCAGGAAGAGGAGGATGGTAAAGTTGACCCCAGGAAGAGGAGTATGGTAAAGTTGATCCCAGGAAGAGGAGGATGGTAAAGTTGGCCCCAGGAAGAGGAGGATGGTAAAGTTGGCCCCAGGAAGAGGAGGATGGGAAAGTTGACCTCAGGAGGAGGAGGATGGTAAAGTTGACCCCAGGAAGAGGAGGATAGTAAAGTTGACCCCAGGAAGAGGAGTATGGTAAAGTTGATCCCAGGAAGAGGAGGATGGTAAAGTTGGCCCCAGGAAGAGGAGGATGGTAAAGTTGGCCCCAGGAAGAGGAGGATGGTAAAGTTGACCCCAGGAGGAGGAGGATGGTAAAGTTGACCCCAGGAAGAGGAGGATGGTAAAGTTGGCCCCAGGAAGAGGAGGATGGTAAAGTTGGCCCCAGGAAGAGGAGGATGGTAAAGTTGACCCCAGGAAGAGGAGGATGGTAAAGTTAACCCCAGGAAGAGGAGGATGGTAAAGTTGGCCCCAGGAAGAGGAGGATGGTAAAGTTGACCCCAGGAAGAGGAGGATGGTAAAGTTGGCCCCAGGAAGAGGAGGATGGTAAAGTTGACCTCAGGAAGAGGAGGATGGTAAAGTTGACCTCAGGAAGAGGAGGATGGTAAAGTTGGCCCCAGGAAGAGGAGGGTGGTAAAGTTGGCCCCAGGAAGAGGAGGATGGTAAAGTTCACATCAGGAAGAGGAGGATGGTAAAGTTGGCCCCAAGAAGAGGAGGATGGTAAAGTTCACCTCAGGAAGAGGAGGATGGTAAAGTTCACCTCAGGAAGAGGAGGATGGTAAAGTTCACCTCAGGAAGAGGAGGATGGTAAAGTTGACCCCAGGAAGAGGAGGATGGTAAAGTTGGCCCCAGGAAGAGGAGGATGGTAAAGTTGACCCCAGGAAGAGGAGGATGGTAAAGTTGGCCCCAGGAAGAGGAGGATGGTAAAGTTGACCTCAGGAAGAGGAGGATGGTAAAGTTGACCTCAGGAAGAGGAGGATGGTAAAGTTGGCCCCAGGAAGAGGAGGGTGGTAAAGTTGGCCCCAGGAAGAGGAGGATGGTAAAGTTCACATCAGGAAGAGGAGGATGGTAAAGTTGGCCCCAAGAAGAGGAGGATGGTAAAGTTCACCTCAGGAAGAGGAGGATGGTAAAGTTCACCTCAGGAAGAGGAGGATGGTAAAGTTCACCTCAGGAAGAGGAGGATGGTAAAGTTGGCCCCAGGAAGAGGAGGATGGTAAAGTTGGCCTCAGGAAGAGGAGGATGGTAAAGTTGACCCCAGGAAGAGGTGGATGGTAAAGTTGGCCCCAGGAAGAGGAGGATGGTAAAGTTGACCCCAGGAAGAGGAGGATGGTAAAGTTGGCCCCAGGAAGAGGAGGATGGTAAAGTTGACCCCAGGAGGAGGAGGATGGTAAAGTTGACCCCAGGAAGAGGAGGATGGTAAAGTTGACCCCAGGAAGAGGAGGATGGTAAAGTTGACCCCAGAAAGAGGAGGATGGTAAAGTTAACCCCAGGAAGAGGAGGATGGTAAAGTTGACCCCAGGAAGAGGAGGATGGTAAAGTTGACCCCAGGAAGAGGAGGATGGTAAAGTTGACCCCAGGAAGAGAAGGATGGTAAAGTTAACCCCAGGAAGAGGAGGATGGTAAAGTTGACCCCAGGAAGAGGAGGATGGTAAAGTTGACTACAGGAAGAGGAGGATGGTAAAGTTGGCCCCAGGAAGAGGAGGATGGTAAAGTTGACCCCAGGAAGAGGACGATGGTAAAGTTGACCCCAGGAAGAGGAGGATGGTAAAGTTGACCCCAGGAAGAGGAGGATGGTAAAGTTGACCCCAGGAAGAGGAGGATGGTAAAGTTGACCCCAGGAAGAGGAGGATGGTAAAGTTGGCCCCAGGAAGAGGAGGATGGTAAAGTTGACCCCAGGAAGAGGAGGATGGTAAAGTTGACCCCAGGAAGAGGAGGATGGTAAAGTTGACCCCAGGAAGAAGATGATGGTAAAGTTGGCCCCAGGAAGAGGAGGATGGTAAAGTTGGCCCCAGGAAGAGGAGGATGGTAAAGTTGACCTCAGAAAGAGGAGGATGGTAAAGTTAACCCCAGGAAGAGGAGGATGGTAAAGTTGGCCCCAGGAAGAGGAGGATGGTAAAGTTGACCTCAGGAAGAAGAGGATGGTAAAGTTCACCTCAGGAAGAGAAGGATGGTAAAGTTTACCTCAGGAAGAGGAGGATGGTAGAGTTGGCCCCAGGAAGAGGAGGATGGTAAAGTTG
Source organism: Procambarus clarkii (assembly GCF_040958095.1). Lineage (NCBI taxonomy): Eukaryota > Metazoa > Arthropoda > Malacostraca > Decapoda > Cambaridae > Procambarus > Procambarus clarkii. The sequence continues at coordinate 17,689,639 of NC_091181.1, read as the reverse complement.
GCCCCAGGAAGAGGAGGATGGTAAAGTTGGCCCCAGGAAGAGGAGGATGGTAAAGTTGACCCCATGAAGAGGAGGATGGTAAAGTTGACCCTTAGGAAGAGGAGGATGGTAAAGTTGACCCCAGGAAGAGGAGGATGGTAAAGTTGACCCCAGGAAGAGGAGGATGGTAAAGTTGACCTCAGGAAGAGGAGGATGGTAAAGTTGACCTCAGGAAGAGGAGGATGGTAAAGTTGACCCCAGGAAGAGGAGGATGGTAAAGTTGACCCCAGGAAGAGGAGGATGGTAAAGTTGACCCCAGGAAGAGGAGGATGGTAAAGTTGACCCCAGGAAGAGGAGGATGGTAAAGTTGACCCCAGGAAGAGGAGGATGGTAAAGTTAGCCCCAGGAAAAGGAGGATGGTAAAGTTGACCCCAGGAAGAGGAGGATGGTAAAGTTGACCCCAGGAAGAGAAGGATGGTAAAGTTGACCTCAGGAAGAGGAGGATGGTAAAGTTGACCCCAGAAAGAGGAGGATGGTAAAGTTGACCCCAGGAAGAGGAGGATGGTAAAGTTGACCCCAGGAAGAGGAGGATGGTAAAGTTGACCCCAGGAAGAGGAGGATGGTAAAGTTGACCCCAGGAAGAGGAGGATGGTAAAGTTAACCCCAGGAAGAGGAGGATGGTAAAGTTGACCCCAGGAAGAGGAGGATGGTAAAGTTGACCCCAGGAAGAGGAGAATGATAAAGTTGGCCCCAGGAAGAGGAGGATGGTAAAGTTGGCCCCAGGAAGAGGAGGATGGTAAAGTTGGTCCCAGGAAGAGGAGGATGGTAAAGTTGACCCCAGGAAGAGGAGGATGGTAAAGTTGACCCCAGGAAGAGGAGGATGGTAAAGTTGACCCCAGGAAGAGGAGGATGGTAAAGTTGGCCCCAGGAAGAGGAGGATGGTAAAGTTGACTTCAGGAAGAGGAGGATGGTAAAGTTGACCTCAGGAAGAGGAGGATGGTAAAGTTGGCCCCAGGAAGAGGAGGGTGGTAAAGTTGGCCCCAGGAAGAGGAGGATGGTAAAGTTGGCCCCAAGAAGAGGAGGATGGTAAAGTTCACCTCATGAAGAGGAGGATGGTAAAGTTCACCTCAGGAAGAGGAGGATGGTAAAGTTCACCTCAGGAAGAGGAGGATGGTAAAGTTGACCCCAGGAAGAGGAGGATGGTAAAGTTGGCCCCAGGAAGAGGAGGATGGTAAAGTTGACCCCAGGAAGAGGAGGATGGTAAAGTTGGCCCCAGGAAGAGGAGGATGGTAAAGTTGACCTCAGGAAGAGGAGGATGGTAAAGTTGACCTCAGGAAGAGGAGGATGGTAAAGTTGGCCCCAGGAAGAGGAGGGTGGTAAAGTTGGCCCCAGGAAGAGGAGGATGGTAAAGTTCACATCAGGAAGAGGAGGATGGTAAAGTTGGCCCCAAGAAGAGGAGGATGGTAAAGTTCACCTCAGGAAGAGGAGGATGGTAAAGTTCACCTCAGGAAGAGGAGGATGGTAAAGTTCACCTCAGGAAGAGGAGGATGGTAAAGTTGGCCCCAGGAAGAGGAGGATGGTAAAGTTGGCCTCAGGAAGAGGAGGATGGTAAAGTTGACCCCAGGAAGAGGTGGATGGTAAAGTTGGCCCCAGGAAGAGGAGGATGGTAAAGTTGACCCCAGGAAGAGGAGGATGGTAAAGTTGGCCCCAGGAAGAGGAGGATGGTAAAGTTGACCCCAGGAGGAGGAGGATGGTAAAGTTGACCCCAGGAAGAGGAGGATGGTAAAGTTGACCCCAGGAAGAGGAGGATGGTAAAGTTGACCCCAGAAAGAGGAGGATGGTAAAGTTAACCCCAGGAAGAGGAGGATGGTAAAGTTGACCCCAGGAAGAGGAGGATGGTAAAGTTGACCCCAGGAAGAGGAGGATGGTAAAGTTGACCCCAGGAAGAGAAGGATGGTAAAGTTAACCCCAGGAAGAGGAGGATGGTAAAGTTGACCCCAGGAAGAGGAGGATGGTAAAGTTGACTACAGGAAGAGGAGGATGGTAAAGTTGGCCCCAGGAAGAGGAGGATGGTAAAGTTGACCCCAGGAAGAGGACGATGGTAAAGTTGACCCCAGGAAGAGGAGGATGGTAAAGTTGACCCCAGGAAGAGGAGGATGGTAAAGTTGACCCCAGGAAGAGGAGGATGGTAAAGTTGACCCCAGGAAGAGGAGGATGGTAAAGTTGGCCCCAGGAAGAGGAGGATGGTAAAGTTGACCCCAGGAAGAGGAGGATGGTAAAGTTGACCCCAGGAAGAGGAGGATGGTAAAGTTGACCCCAGGAAGAAGATGATGGTAAAGTTGGCCCCAGGAAGAGGAGGATGGTAAAGTTGGCCCCAGGAAGAGGAGGATGGTAAAGTTGACCTCAGAAAGAGGAGGATGGTAAAGTTAACCCCAGGAAGAGGAGGATGGTAAAGTTGGCCCCAGGAAGAGGAGGATGGTAAAGTTGACCTCAGGAAGAAGAGGATGGTAAAGTTCACCTCAGGAAGAGAAGGATGGTAAAGTTCACATCAGGAAGAGGAGGATGGTAAAGTTGGCCCCAAGAAGAGGAGGATGGTAAAGTTCACCTCAGGAAGAGGAGGATGGTAAAGTTCACCTCAGGAAGAGGAGGATGGTAAAGTTCACCTCAGGAAGAGGAGGATGGTAAAGTTGGCCCCAGGAAGAGGAGGATGGTAAAGTTGGCCTCAGGAAGAGGAGGATGGTAAAGTTGACCCCAGGAAGAGGTGGATGGTAAAGTTGGCCCCAGGAAGAGGAGGATGGTAAAGTTGACCCCAGGAAGAGGAGGATGGTAAAGTTGGCCCCAGGAAGAGGAGGATGGTAAAGTTGACCCCAGGAGGAGGAGGATGGTAAAGTTGACCCCAGGAAGAGGAGGATGGTAAAGTTGACCCCAGGAAGAGGAGGATGGTAAAGTTGACCCCAGAAAGAGGAGGATGGTAAAGTTAACCCCAGGAAGAGGAGGATGGTAAAGTTGACCCCAGGAAGAGGAGGATGGTAAAGTTGACCCCAGGAAGAGGAGGATGGTAAAGTTGACCCCAGGAAGAGAAGGATGGTAAAGTTAACCCCAGGAAGAGGAGGATGGTAAAGTTGACCCCAGGAAGAGGAGGATGGTAAAGTTGACTACAGGAAGAGGAGGATGGTAAAGTTGGCCCCAGGAAGAGGAGGATGGTAAAGTTGACCCCAGGAAGAGGACGATGGTAAAGTTGACCCCAGGAAGAGGAGGATGGTAAAGTTGACCCCAGGAAGAGGAGGATGGTAAAGTTGACCCCAGGAAGAGGAGGATGGTAAAGTTGACCCCAGGAAGAGGAGGATGGTAAAGTTGGCCCCAGGAAGAGGAGGATGGTAAAGTTGACCCCAGGAAGAGGAGGATGGTAAAGTTGACCCCAGGAAGAGGAGGATGGTAAAGTTGACCCCAGGAAGAAGATGATGGTAAAGTTGGCCCCAGGAAGAGGAGGATGGTAAAGTTGGCCCCAGGAAGAGGAGGATGGTAAAGTTGACCTCAGAAAGAGGAGGATGGTAAAGTTAACCCCAGGAAGAGGAGGATGGTAAAGTTGGCCCCAGGAAGAGGAGGATGGTAAAGTTGACCTCAGGAAGAAGAGGATGGTAAAGTTCACCTCAGGAAGAGAAGGATGGTAAAGTTAACCCCAGGAAGAGGAGGATGGTAAAGTTGGCCCCAGGAAGAGGAGGATGGTAAAGTTGACCTCAGAAAGAGGAGGATGGTAAAGTTAACCCCAGGAAGAGGAGGATGGTAAAGTTGGCCCCAGGAAGAGGAGGATGGTAAAGTTGACCTCAGGAAGAAGAGGATGGTAAAGTTTACCTCAGGAAGAGGAGGATGGTAGAGTTGGCCCCAGGAAGAGGAGGATGGTAAAGTTGGCCCCAGGAAGAGGAGGATGGTAAAGTTGGCCCCAGGAAGAGGAGGATGGTAAAGTTGACCCCATGAAGAGGAGGATGGTAAAGTTGACCCTTAGGAAGAGGAGGATGGTAAAGTTGACCCCAGGAAGAGGAGGATGGTAAAGTTGACCCCAGGAAGAGGAGGATGGTAAAGTTGACCTCAGGAAGAGGAGGATGGTAAAGTTGACCTCAGGAAGAGGAGGATGGTAAAGTTGACCCCAGGAAGAGGAGGATGGTAAAGTTGACCCCAGGAAGAGGAGGATGGTAAAGTTGACCCCAGGAAGAGGAGGATGGTAAAGTTGACCCCAGGAAGAGGAGGATGGTAAAGTTGACCCCAGGAAGAGGAGGATGGTAAAGTTAGCCCCAGGAAAAGGAGGATGGTAAAGTTGACCCCAGGAAGAGGAGGATGGTAAAGTTGACCCCAGGAAGAGAAGGATGGTAAAGTTGACCTCAGGAAGAGGAGGATGGTAAAGTTGACCCCAGAAAGAGGAGGATGGTAAAGTTGACCCCAGGAAGAGGAGGATGGTAAAGTTGACCCCAGGAAGAGGAGGATGGTAAAGTTGACCCCAGGAAGAGGAGGATGGTAAAGTTGACCCCAGGAAGAGGAGGATGGTAAAGTTAACCCCAGGAAGAGGAGGATGGTAAAGTTGACCCCAGGAAGAGGAGGATGGTAAAGTTGACCCCAGGAAGAGGAGAATGATAAAGTTGGCCCCAGGAAGAGGAGGATGGTAAAGTTGGCCCCAGGAAGAGGAGGATGGTAAAGTTGGTCCCAGGAAGAGGAGGATGGTAAAGTTGACCCCAGGAAGAGGAGGATGGTAAAGTTGACCCCAGGAAGAGGAGGATGGTAAAGTTGACCCCAGGAAGAGGAGGACGGTAAAGTTGACCCCAGGAAGAGGAGGATGGTAAAGTTGACCCCAGGAAGAGGAGGATGGTAAAGTTAGCCCCAGGAAAAGGAGGATGGTAAAGTTGACCCCAGGAAGAGGAGGATGGTAAAGTTGACCCCAGGAAGAGGAGGATGGTAAAGTTGACCTCAGGAAGAGGAGGATGGTAAAGTTGATCCCAGAAAGAGGAGGATGGTAAAGTTGACCCCAGGAAGAGGAGGATGGTAAAGTTGACCCCAGGAAGAGGAGGATGGTAAAGTTGACCCCAGGAAGAGGAGGATGGTAAAGTTAACCCCAGGAAGAGGAGGATGGTAAAGTTGACCCCATGAAGAGGAGGATGGTAAAGTTGACCCCAGGAAGAGGAGAATGATAAAGTTGGCCCCAGGAAGAGGAGGATGGTAAAGTTGGCCCCAGGAAGAGGAGGATGGTAAAGTTAACCCCAGGAAGAGGAGGATGGTAAAGTTAACCCCAGGAAGAGGAGGATGGTAAAGTTGCCCCAGGAGGAGGAGGATGGTAAAGTTGGCCCCAGGAAGAGGAGGATGGTAAAGTTGGCCCCAGGAAGAGGAGGATGGTAAAGTTGGTCCCAGGAAGAGGAGGATGGTAAAGTTGACCCCAGGAAGAGGAGGATGGTAAAGTTGACCCCAGGAGGAGGAGGATGGTAAAGTTGGCCCGAGGAAGAGGAGGATGGTAAAGTTGGCCCCAGGAAGAGGAGGATGGTAAAGATAGCCCCAAGAAGAGGAGGATGGTAAAGTTGACCCCAGGAAGAGGAGGATGGTAAAGTTGGCCCCAGGAAGAGGAGGATGGTAAAGTTGACCCCAGGAGGAGGAGGATGGTAAAGTTGACCCCAGGAAGAGGAGGATGGTAAAGTTGACCCCAGGAAGAGGAGGATGGTAAAGTTGACCCCAGGAAGAGGAGGATGGTAAAGTTGACCCCAGGAAGAAGAGGATGGTAAAGTTGATCCCAGGAAGAGGAGAATGGTAAAGTTGGCCCCAGGATGAGGAGGATGGTAAAGTTGACCCCAGGAGGAGGAGGATGGTAAAGTTGACCCTAGGAAGAGGAGGATGGTAAAGTTGACCCCAGGAAGAGGAGGATGGTAAAGTTGGCCCCAGGAGGAGGAGGATGGTAAAGTTGACCCCAGGATGAGGAGGATGGTAAAGTTGACCCCAGGAAGAGGAGGATGGTAAAGTTGGCCCCAGGAAGAGGAGGATGGTAAAGTTGGCGACAGGAAGAGGAGGATGGTAAAGTTGACCCCAGGAAGAGGAGGATGGTAATGTTAACCCCAGGAAGAGGAGGATGGTAAAGTTGGCCCCAGGAAGAGGAGGATGGTAAAGTTGACCCCAGGAAGAGGAGGATGGTAAAGTTGGCCCCAAGAAGAGGAGGATGGTAAAGTTGACTTCAGGAAGAGGAGGATTTTAAAGTTGGCCCCAGGAAGAGGAGGATGGTAAAGTTGACCTCAGGAAGAGGAGGATGGTAAAGTTGGCCCCAGGAAGAGGAGGATGGTAAAGTTCACCTCAGAAAGAGGAGGATGGTAAAGTTGGCCCCAGGAAGAGGAGGATGGTAAAGTTCACCTCAGGAAGAGGAGGATGGTAAAGTTCACCTCAGGAAGAGGAGGATGGTAAAGTTGACCCCAGGAAGAGGAGGATGGTAAAGTTGACCCCAGGAAGAGGAGGATGGTAAAGTTGACCCCAGGAAGAGGAGGATGGTAAAGTTGGCCCCAGGAAGAGGAGGATGGTAAAGTTGACCCCAGGAGGAGGAGGATGGTAAAGTTGACCCCAGGAAGAGGAGGATGGTAAAGTTGACCCCAGGAAGAGGAGGATGGTAAAGTTGACCCCAGAAAGAGGAGGATGGTAAAGTTAACCCCAGGAAGAGGAGGATGGTAAAGTTGACCCCAGGAAGAGGAGGATGGTAAAGTTGACCCCAGGAAGAGGAGGATGGTAAAGTTGACCCCAGGAAGAGAAGGATGGTAAAGTTAACCCCAGGAAGAGGAGGATGGTAAAGTTGACCCCAGGAAGAGGAGGATGGTAAAGTTGACGACAGGAAGAGGAGGATGGTAAAGTTGGCCCCAGGAAGAGGAGGATGGTAAAGTTGACCCCAGGAAGAGGACGATGGTAAAGTTGACCCCAGGAAGAGGAGGATGGTAAAGTTGACCCCAGGAAGAGGAGGATGGTAAAGTTGACCCCAGGAAGAGGAGGATGGTAAAGTTGACCCCAGGAAGAGGAGGATGGTAAAGTTGGCCCCAGGAATAGGAGGATGGTAAAGTTGACCCCAGGAAGAGGAGGATGGTAAAGTTGACCCCAGGAAGAGGAGGATGGTAAAGTTGACCCCAGGAAGAAGATGATGGTAAAGTTGGCCCCAGGAAGAGGAGGATGGTAAAGTTGGCCCCAGGAAGAGGAGGATGGTAAAGTTGACCTCAGAAAGAGGAGGATGGTAAAGTTAACCCCAGGAAGAGGAGGATGGTAAAGTTGGCCCCAGGAAGAGGAGGATGGTAAAGTTGACCTCAGGAAGAAGAGGATGGTAAAGTTCACCTCAGGAAGAGAAGGATGGTAAAGTTTACCTCAGGAAGCGGAGGATGGTAGAGTTGGCCCCAGGAAGAGGAGGATGGTAAAGTTGGCCCCAGGAAGAGGAGGATGGTAAAGTTGGCCCCAGGAACAGGAGGATGGTAAAGTTGACCCCATGAAGAGGAGGATGGTAAAGTTGACCCTTAGGAAGAGGAGGATGGTAAAGTTGACCCCAGGAAGAGGAGGATGGTAAAGTTGACCCCAGGAAGAGGAGGATGGTAAAGTTGACCTCAGGAAGAGGAGGATGGTAAAGTTGACCTCAGGAAGAGGAGGATGGTAAAGTTGACCCCAGGAAGAGGAGGATGGTAAAGTTGACTCCAGGAAGAGGAGGATGATAAAGTTGACCCCAGGAAGAGGAGGATGGTAAAGTTGACCCCAGGAAGAGGAGGATGGTAAAGTTGACCCCAGGAAGAGGAGGATGGTAAAGTTAGCCCCAGGAAAAGGAGGATGGTAAAGTTGACCCCAGGAAGAGGAGGATGGTAAAGTTGACCCCAGGAAGAGGAGGATGGTAAAGTTGACCCCAGAAAGAGGAGGATGGTAAAGTTGACCCCAGGAAGAGGAGGATGGTAAAGTTGAACCCAGGAAGAGGAGGATGGTAAAGTTGACCCCAGGAAGAGGAGGATGGTAAAGTTGACCCCAGGAAGAGGAGGATGGTAAAGTTAACCCCAGGAAGAGGAGGATGGTAAAGTTGACCCCAGGAAGAGGAGGATGGTAAAGTTGACCCCAGGAAGAGGAGAATGGTAAAGTTGGCCCCAGGAAGAGGAGGATGGTAAAGTTGGCCCCAGGAAGAGGAGGATGGTAAAGTTAACCCCAGGAAGAGGAGGATGGTAAAGTTAACCCCAGGAAGAGGAGGATGGTAAAGTTGCCCCAGGAGGAGGAGGATGGTAAAGTTGGCCCCAAGAAGAGGAGGATGGTAAAGTTGGCCCCAGGAAGAGGAGGATGGTAAAGTTGGTCCCAGGAAGAGGAGGATGGTAAAGTTGACCCCAGGAAGAGGAGGATGGTAAAGTTGACCCCAGGAGGAGGAGGATGGTAAAGTTGGCCCGAGGAAGAGGAGGATGGTAAAGTTGGCCCCAGGAAGAGGAGGATGGTAAAGATAGCCCCAAGAAGAGGTGGATGGTAAAGTTGACCCCAGGAAGAGGAGGATGGTAAAGTTGGCCCCAGGAAGAGGAGGATGGTAAAGTTGACCCCAGGAGGAGGAGGATGGTAAAGTTGACCCCAGGAAGAGGAGGATGGTAAAGTTGACCCCAGGAAGAGGAGGATGGTAAAGTTGACCCCAGGAAGAGGAGGATGGTAAAGTTGATCCCAGGAAGAGGAGAATGGTAAAGTTGGCCCCAGGAAGAGGAGGATGGTAAAGTTGACCCCAGGAGGAGGAGGATGGTAAAGTTGACCCCAGGAAGAGGAGGATGGTAAAGTTGACCCCAGGAAGAGGAGGATGGTAAAGTTGGCCCCAGGAGGAGGAGGATGGTAAAGTTGACCCCAGGATGAGGAGGATGGTAAAGTTGACCCCAGGAAGAGGAGGATGGTAAAGTTGGCCCCAGGAAGAGGAGGATGGTAAAGTTGGCGACAGGAAGAGGAGGATGGTAAAGTTGACCCCAGGAAGAGGAGGATGGTAATGTTAACCCCAGGAAGAGGAGGATGGTAAAGTTGGCCCCAGGAAGAGGAGGATGGTAAAGTTGACCCCAGGAAGAGGAGGATGGTAAAGTTGGCCCCAAGAAGAGGAGGATGGTAAAGTTGACTTCAGGAAGAGGAGGATTTTAAAGTTGGCCCCAGGAAGAGGAGGATGGAAAAGTTGACCTCAGGAAGAGGAGGATGGTAAAGTTGGCCCCAGGAAGAGGAGGATGGTAAAGTTCACCTCAGAAAGAGGAGGATGGTAAAGTTGGCCCCAGGAAGAGGAGGATGGTAAAGTTTACCTCAGGAAGAGGAGGATGGTAAAGTTCACCTCAGGAAGAGGAGGATGGTAAAGTTGACCCCAGGAAGAGGAGGATGGTAAAGTTGACCCCAGGAAGAGGAGGATGGTAATGTTGACCCCAGGAAGAGGAGGATGGTAAAGTTGACCCCAGGAAGAGGAGGATGGTAAAGTTGACCCCAGGAAGAGGAGGATGGTAAAGTTAACCCCAGGAAGAGGAGGATGGTAAAGTTGACCCCAGGAAGAGGAGGATGGTAAAGTTGACCCCAGGAAGAGGAGAATGGTAAAGTTGGCCCCAGGAAGAGGAGGATGGTAAAGTTGGCCCCAGGAAGAGGAGGATGGTAAAGTTAACCCCAGGAAGAGGAGGATGGTAAAGTTAACCCCAGGAAGAGGAGGATGGTAAAGTTGCCCCAGGAGGAGGAGGATGGTAAAGTTGGCCCCAGGAAGAGGAGGATGGTAAAGTTGGTCCCAGGAGGAGGAGGATGGTAAAGTTAGTCCCAGGAAGAGGATAATGGTAAAGTTGACCCCAGGAAGAGGAGGATGGTAAAGTTGACCCCAGGAGGAGGAGGATGGTAAAGTTGGCCCGAGAAAGAGGAGGATGGTAAAGTTGGCCCCAGGAAGAGGAGGATGGTAAAGTTAGCCCCAGGAAGAGGAGGATGGTAAAGTTGACCCCAGGAAGAGGAGGATGGTAAAGTTGGCCCCAGGAAGAGGAGGATGGTAAAGTTGACCCCAGGAGGAGGAGGATGGTAAAGTTGACCCCAGGAAGAGGAGGATGGTAAAGTTGACCCCAGGAAGAGGAGGATGGTAAAGTTGACCCCAGGAAGAAGAGGATGATAAAGTTGACCCCAGGAAGAGGAGGATGGTAAAGTTGGCCCCAGGAAGAGGAGGATGGTAAAGTTGACCCCAGGAAGAGGAGGATGGTAAAGTTGGCCCCAGGAGGAGGAGGTAGGTAAAGTTGACCCCAAGATGAGGTGGATGGTAAAGTTGACCCCAGGAAGAGGAGGATGGTAAAGTTGACCCCAGGAGGAGGAGGATGGTAAAGTTGACCCCAGGAAGAGGAGAATGGTAAAGTTGACCCCAGGAAGAGGAGGATGGTAAAGTTGGCGACAGGAAGAGGAGGATGGTAAAGTTGACCCCAGGAAGAGGAGGATGGTAATGTTAACCCCAGGAAGAGGAGGATGGTAAAGTTGGCCCCAGGAAGAGGAGGATGGTAAAGTTGACCCCAGGAAGAGGAGGATGGTAAAGTTGGCCCCAGGAAGAGGAGGATGGTAAAGTTGGCCCCAGGAGGAGGAGGATGGTAAAGTTGACCCCAGGAAGAGGAGGATGGTAAAGTTGACCTCAGGAAGAGGAGGATGGTAAAGTTGGCCCCAGGAAGAGGAGGATGGTAAAGTTGACCTCAGGAAGAGGAGGATGGTAAAGTTGGCCCCAGGAAGAGGAGGATGGTAAAGTTGACCCCAGGAAGAGGAGGATGGTAAAGTTGGCCCCAGGAAGAGGAGGATGGTAAAGTTGGCCCCAGGAAGAGGAGGATGGTAAAGTTCACCTCAGGAAGAGGAGGATGGTAAAGTTGGCCCCAGGAAGAGGACGATGGTAAAGTTCACCTCAGAAAGAGGAGGATGGTAAAGTTGGCCCCCAGGAAGAGGAGGATGGTAAAGTTCACCTCAGGAAGAGGAGGATGGTAAAGTTCACCTCAGGAAGAGGAGGATGGTAAAGTTGACCCCAGGAAGAGGAGGATGGTAAAGTTGACCCCAGGAAGAGGAGGATGGTAAAGTTGACCCCAGGAAGAGGAGGATGGTAAAGTTGACCTCAGGAAGAGGAGGATCGTAAAGTTGGCCCCAGGAAGAGGAGGATGGTAAAGTTGACCCCAGGAAGAGGAGGATGGTAATGTTAACCCCAGGAAGAGGAGAATGGCAAAGTTGGCCCCAGGAAGAGGAGGATGGTAAAGTTGGCCCCAGGAAGAGGAGGATGGTAAAGTTGACCCCAGGAAGAGGAGGATGGTAAAGTTGACCTCAGGAAGAGGAGGATGGTAAAGTTGACCTCAGGAAGAGGAGGATGGTAAAGTTAACCCTAGGAAGAGGAGGATGGTAAAGTTGGCCCCAGGAAGAGGAGGATGGTAAAGTTCACCTCAGGAAGAGGAGGATGGTAAAGTTGGCCTCTGGAAGAGGAGGATGGTAAAGTTGACCCCAGGAAGAGGAGGATCGTAAAGTTTGCCCCAGGAAGAGGAGGATGGTAAAGTTGGCCCCAGGAAGAGGCGGATGGTAAAGTTCACCTCAGGAAGAGGAGGATGGTAAAGTTGGCCCCAGGAAGAGGAGGATGGTAAAGTTCACCTCAGAAAGAGGAGGATGGTAAAGTTGGCCCCAGGAAGAGGAGGATGGTAAAGTTCACCTCAGGAAGAGGAGGATGGAAAAGTTCACCTCAGGAAGAGGAGGATGGTAAAGTTCACCTCAGGAAGAGGAGGATGGTAAAATTGGCCCGAGGAAGAGGAGGATGGTAAAGTTGGCCCCAGGAAGAGGAGGATGGTAAAGTTGGCCCCAGGAAGAGGAGGATGGTAAAGTTGGCCCTAGGAAGAGGAGGATGGTAAAGTTGGCCCCAGGAAGAGGAGGATGGTAAAGTTGGCCTCAGGAAGAGGAGGATGGTAAAGTTGGCCCCAGGAAGAGGAGGATGGTAAAGTTGGCCCCAGGAAGAGGAGGGTGGTAAAGTTGGCCCCAGGAAGAGGACGATGGTAAAGTTCACCTCAGGAAGAGGAGGATGGTAAAGTTGGCCCCAGGAAGAGGAGGATGGTAAAGTTCACCTCAGGAAGAGGAGGATGGTAAAGTTCACCTCAGGAAGAGGAGGATGGTAAAGTTCACCTTAGGAAGAGGAGGATGGTAAAGTTGGCCCCAGGAAGAGGAGGATGGTAAAGTTGGCCCCAGGAAGAGGAGGATGGTAAAGTTGGCCCCAGGAAGAGGAGGATGGTAAAGTTGGCCCCAGGAAGAGGAGGATGGTAAAGTTGGCCCCAGGAAGAGGAGGAAGGTAAAGTTGGCCCCAGGAAGAGGAGGATGGTAAAGTTGACCCCAGGAAGAGGAGGATGGTAAAGTTGGCCCCAGGAAGAGGAGGATGGTAAAGTTGGCCCCAGGAAGAGGAGGATGGTAAAGTTGGCCCCAGGAAGAGGAGGATGGTAAAGTTGACCCCAGGAAGAGGAGGATGGTAAAGTTGGCCCCAGGAAGAGGAGGATGGTAAAGTTGACCCTAGGAGGAGGAGGATGGTAAAGTTGACCCCAGGAAGAGGAGGATGGTAAAGTTGACCCCAGGAAGAGGAGGATGGTAAAGTTGACCCCAGGAAGAGGAGGATGGTAAAGTTGACCCCAGGAAGAGGATTATGGTAAAGTTAACCTCAGGAAGAGGAGGATGGGAAAGTTGACCCCAGGAAGAGGAGGATGGTAAAGTTGGCCCCCGGAAGAGGAGGATGGTAAAGTTGACGCCAGGAAGAGGAGGATGGTAAAGTTGACCCCAGGAAGAGGAGGATGGTACGGTTGACCCCAGGAAGAGGAGGATGGTTAAGTTGGCCCCAGGAAGAAGAGGATGGTAAAGTTGACCCCAGGAAGAGGAGGATGGTAAAGTTGACCCCAGGAAGAGGAGGATGGTAAAGTTAACCCCAGGAAGAGGAGGATGGTAAAGTTGGCCCCAGGAAGAGGAGGATGGTAAAGTTTACCTCAGGAAGAGGGGGATGGTAAAGTTCACCTCAGGAAGAGAAGGATGGTAAAGTTTACCTCAGGAAGAGGAGGATGGTAAAGTTGGCCCCAGGAAGATGAGGATGGTAAAGTTGGCCCCAGGAAGAGGAGGATGGTAAAGTTGACCCCAGGAAGAGGAGGATGGTAAAGTTGGCCCCAGGAAGAGGAGGATGGTAAAGTTCACCTCAGGAAGAGGAGGATGGTAAAGTTCACCTCAGGAAGAGGAGGATGGTAAAGTTCACCTTAGGAAGAGGAGGATGGTAAAGTTGGCCCCAGGAAGAGGAGGATGGTAAAGTTGGCCCCAGGAAGAGGAGGATGGTAAAGTTGGCCCCAGGAAGAGGAGGATGGTAAAGTTGGCCCCAGGAAGAGGAGGATGGTAAAGTTGACCCCAGGAAGAGGAGGATGGTAAAGTTGGCCCCAGGAAGAGGAGGATGGTAAAGTTGGCCCCAGGAAGAGGAGGATGGTAAAGTTGGCCCCAGAAAGAGGAGGATGGTAAAGTTGACCCCAGGAAGAGGAGGATGGTAAAGTTGGCCCCAGGAAGAGGAGGATGGTAAAGTTGACCCTAGGAGGAGGAGGATGGTAAAGTTGACCCCAGGAAGAGGAGGATGGTAAAGTTGACCCCATTAAGAGGAGGATGGTAAAGTTGACCCCAGGAAGAGGAGGATGGTAAAGTTGACCCCAGGAAGAGGAGGATGGTAAAGTTGACCCCAGGAAGAGGAGGATGGTAAAGTTAACCTCAGGAAGAGGAGGATGGGAAAGTTGACCCCAGGAAGAGGAGGATGGTAAAGTTGGCCCCAGGAAGAGGAGGATGGTAACGTTGACCCCAGGAAGAGGAGGATGGTAAAGTTGACCCCAGGAAGAGGAGGATGGTAAAGTTGACCCCAGGAAGAGGAGGATGGTAAAGTTGACCCCAGGAAGAGGAGGATGGTAAAGTTGACCCCAGGAAGAGGAGGATGGTAAAGTTCACCTCAGGAAGAGGAGGATGGTAAAGTTCACCTTAGGAAGAGGAGGATGGTAAAGTTGGCCCCAGGAAGAGGAGGATGGTAAAGTTGGCCCCAGGAAGAGGAGGATGGTAAAGTTGGCCCCAGGAAGAGGAGGATGGTAAAGTTGGCCCCAGGAAGAGGAGGATGGTAAAGTTGACCCCAGGAAGAGGAGGATGGTAAAGTTGGCCCCAGGAAGAGGAGGATGGTAAAGTTGGCCCCAGGAAGAGGAGGATGGTAAAGTTGGCCCCAGAAAGAGGAGGATGGTAAAGTTGACCCCAGGAAGAGGAGGATGGTAAAGTTGGCCCCAGGAAGAGGAGGATGGTAAAGTTGACCCTAGGAGGAGGAGGATGGTAAAGTTGACCCCAGGAAGAGGAGGATGGTAAAGTTGACCCCATTAAGAGGAGGATGGTAAAGTTGACCCCAGGAAGAGGAGGATGGTAAAGTTGACCCCAGGAAGAGGAGGATGGTAAAGTTGACCCCAGGAAGAGGAGGATGGTAAAGTTAACCTCAGGAAGAGGAGGATGGGAAAGTTGACCCCAGGAAGAGGAGGATGGTAAAGTTGGCCCCAGGAAGAGGAGGATGGTAAAGTTGACCCCAGGAAGAGGAGGATGGTAAAGTTGACCCCAGGAAGAGGAGGATGGTAAAGTTGACCCCAGGAAGAGGAGGATGGTAAAGTTGACCCCAGGAAGAGGAGGATGGTAAAGTTGACCCCAGGAAGAGGAGGATGGTAAAGTTGGCCCCAGGAAGAGGAGGTTGGTAAACTTGACCTCAGGAAGAGGAGGATGGTAAAGTTAACCCCAGGAAGAGGAGGATGGTAAAGTTGACCCCAGGAAGAGGAGGATGGTAAAGTTGACCCTAGGAAGAGAAGGATGGTAAAGTTGACCCCAGGAAGAGGAAGATGGTAAAGTTGGCACCAGGAAGAGAAGGATGGTAAAGTTGACCCCAGGAAGAGGAGGATGGTAAAGTTAACCCCAGGAAGAGGAGGATGGTAAAGTTGACCCCAGGAAGAGGAGGATGGTAAAGTTGACCCCAGGAAAAGGAGGATGGTAAAGTTAACCCCAGGAAAAGGAGGATGGTAAAGTTGACCCCAGGAAGAGGAGGATGGTAAAGTTAAACCCAGGAAGAGGAGGATGGTAAAGTTGACCCCAGGAAGAGGAGGATGGTAAAGTTGACCCCAGGAAGAGGAGGATGGTAAAGTTGGCCCCAGTAAGAGGAGGATGGTAAAGTTGGCCCCAGGAAGAGGAGGATGGTAAAGTTGGCCCCAGGAAGAGGAGGATGGTAAAGTTGACCCCAGGAAGAGGAGGATGGTAATGTTGGCCCCAGGAAGAGGAGGATGGTAAAGTTGGCCCCAGGAAGAGGAGGATGGTAAAGTTGGCCCCAGGAAGAGGAGGATGGTAAAGTTGACCCCAGGAAGAGGAGGATGGTAAAGTTGGCCCCAGTATGAGGAGGATGGTAAAGTTGACCCTAGGAGGAGGAGGATGGTAAAGTTGACCCCAGGAAGAGGAGGATGTTAAAGTTGACCCCAGGAAGAGGAGGATGGTAAAGTTGACCCCAGGAAGAGGAGGATGGTAAAGTTGACCCCAGGAAGAGGATTATGGTAAAGTTAACCTCAGGAAGAGGAGGATGGGAAAGTTGACCCCAGGAAGAGGAGGATGGTAAAGTTGACCCCAGGAAAAGGAGGATGGTAAAGTTAACCCCAGGAAAAGGAGGATGGTAAAGTTGACCCCAGGAAGAGGAGGATGGTAAAGTTAAACCCAGGAAGAGGAGGATGGTAAAGTTGACCCCAGGAAGAGGAGGATGGTAAAGTTGACCCCAGGAAGAGGAGGATGGTAAAGTTGGCCCCAGTAAGAGGAGGATGGTAAAGTTGGCCCCAGGAAGAGGAGGATGGTAAAGTTGGCCCCAGGAAGAGGAGGATGGTAAAGTTGACCCCAGGAAGAGGAGGATGGTAAAGTTGGCCCCAGGAAGAGGAGGATGGTAAAGTTGGCCCCAGGAAGAGGAGGATGGTAAAGTTGGCCCCAGGAAGAGGAGGATGGTAAAGTTGACCCCAGGAAGAGGAGGATGGTAAAGTTGGCCCCAGTATGAGGAGGATGGTAAAGTTGACCCTAGGAGGAGGAGGATGGTAAAGTTGACCTCAGGAAGAGGAGGATGGTAAAGTTAAACCCAGGAAGAGGAGGATGGTAAAGTTGACCCCAGGAAGAGGAGGATGGTAAAGTTGACCCCAGGACGAGGAGGATGGTAAAGTTGGCCCCAGTAAGAGGAGGATGGTAAAGTTGGCCCCAGAAAGAGGAGGATGGTAAAGTTGGCCCCAGGAAGAGGAGGATGGTAAAGTTGACCCCAGGAAGAGGAGGATGGTAAAGTTGGCCCCAGGAAGAGGAGGATGGTAAAGTTGGCCCCAGGAAGAGGAGGATGGTAAAGTTGGCCCCAGGAAGAGGAGGATGGTAAAGTTGACCCCAGGAAGAGGAGGATGGTAAAGTTGGCCCCAGTATGAGGAGGATGGTAAAGTTGACCCTAGGAGGAGGAGGATGGTAAAGTTGACCCCAGGAAGAGGAGGATGGTAAAGTTGACCCCAGGAAGAGGAGGATGGTAAAGTTGACCCCAGGAAGAGGAGGATGGTAAAGTTGACCCCAGGAAGAGGATTATGGTAAAGTTAACCTCAGGAAGAGGAGGATGGGAAAGTTGACCCCAGGAAGAGGAGGATGGTAAAGTTGGCCCCCGGAAGAGGAGGATGGTAAAGTTGACCCTAGGAAGAGGAGGATGGTAAAGTTGACCCCAGGAAGAGGAGGATGGTAAAGTTGACCCCAGGAAGAGGAGGATGGTAAAGTTGGCCCCAGGAAGAGGAGGATGGTAAAGTTGACCCCAGGAAGAGGAGGATGGTAAAGTTGACCCCAGGAAGAGGAGGATGGTAAAGTTAACCCCAGGAAGAGGTGGATGGTAAAGTTGGCCCCAGGAAGAGGAGGATGGTAAAGTTTACCTCAGGAAGAGGGGGATGGTAAAGTTCACCTCAGGAAGAGAAGGATGGTAAAGTTTACCTCAGGAAGAGGAGGATGGTAAAGTTGGCCCCAGGAAGATGAGGATGGTAAAGTTGGCCCCAGGAAGAGGAAGATGGTAAAGTTGACCCCAGGAAGAGGAGGATGGTAAAGTTGGCCCCAGGAAGAGGAGGATGGTAAAGTTCACCTCAGGAAGAGGAGGATGGTAAAGTTCACCTCAGGAAGAGGAGGATGGTAAAGTTCACCTTAGGAAGAGGAGGATGGTAAAGTTGGCCCCAGGAAGAGGAGGATGGTAAAGTTAGCCCCAGGAAGAGGAGGATGGTAAAGTTGGCCCCAGGAAGAGGAGGATGGTAAAGTTGGCCCCAGGAAGAGGAGGATGGTAAAGTTGACCCCAGGAAGAGGAGGATGGTAAAGTTGGCCCCAGGAAGAGGAGGATGGTAAAGTTGGCCCCAGGAAGAGGAGGATGGTAAAGTTGGCCCCAGAAAGAGGAGGATGGTAAAGTTGACCCCAGGAAGAGGAGGATGGTAAAGTTGGCCCCAGGAAGAGGAGGATGGTAAAGTTTACCCTAGGAGGAGGATGGTAAAGTTGACCCCAGGAAGAGGAGGATGGTAAAGTTGACCCCATTAAGAGGAGGATGGTAAAGTTGACCCTAGGAAGAGGAGGATGGTAAAGTTGACCCCAGGAAGAGGAGGATGGTAAAGTTGACCCCAGGAAGAGGAGGATGGTAAAGTTAACCTCAGGAAGAGGAGGATGGGAAAGTTGACCCCAGGAAGAGGAGGATGGTAAAGTTGGCCCCAGGAAGAGGAGGATGGTAAAGTTGACCCCAGGAAGAGGAGGATGGTAAAGTTGACCCCAGGAAGAGGAGGATGGTAAAGTTGACCCCAGGAAGAGGAGGATGGTAAAGTTGACCCCAGGAAGAGGAGGATGGTAAAGTTGACCCCAGGAAGAGGAGGATGGTAAAGTTGGCCCCAGGAAGAGGAGGTTGGTAAAGTTGACCTCAGGAAGAGGAGGATGGTAAAGTTAACCCCAGGAAGAGGAGGATGGTAAAGTTGACCCCAGGAAGAGGAGGATGGTAAAGTTGACCCTAGGAAGAGAAGGATGGTAAAGTTGACCCCAGGAAGAGGAAGATGGTAAAGTTGGCACCAGGAAGAGGAGGATGGTAAAGTTGACCCCAGGAAGAGGAGGATGGTAAAGTTAACCCCAGGAAGAGGAGGATGGTAAAGTTGACCCCAGGAAGAGGAGGATGGTAAAGTTAACCCCAGGAAGAGGAGGATGGTAAAGTTGACCCCAGGAAGAGGAGGATGGTAAAGTTGACCCCAGGAAGAGGAGGATGGTAAAGTTAACCCCAGGAAAAGGAGGATGGTAAAGTTGACCCCAGGAAGAGGAGGATGGTAAAGTTAAACCCAGGAAGAGGAGGATGGTAAAGTTGACCCCAGGAAGAGGAGGATGGTAAAGTTGACCCCAGGAAGAGGAGGATGGTAAAGTTGGCCCCAAGAAGAGGAGGATGGTAAAGTTGACCCCAGGAAGAGGAGGATGGTAAAGTTGACCCCAGGAAGAGGAGGATGGTAAAGCTGACCCCAGGAAGAGGAGGATGGTAAAGTTGACCCCAGGTAGAGGAGGATGGTAAAGTTGACCCCAGGAAGAGGAGGATGGTAAAGTTGACCCCAGGAAGAGGAGGATGGTAAAGTTGGCCCCAGGAAGAGGAGGATGGTAAAGTTGACCTCAGGAAGAGGAGGATGGTAAAGTTAACCCCAGGAAGAGGAGAATGGTAAAGTTGCCCCAGGAAGAGGAGGATGGTAAAGTTGGCCCCAGGAAGAGGAGGATGGTAAAGTTGACCCTAGGAAGAGGAGGATGGTAAAGTTGACCCCAGGAAGAGGAGGATGGTAAAGTTGACCCCAGGAAGAGGAGGATGGTAAAGTTGGCCCCTGGAAGAGGAGGATGGTAAAGTTGGCCCCAGGAAGAGGAGGATGGTAAAGTTGACCTCAGGAAGAGGAGGATGGTAAAGTTGACCCCAGGAAGAGGAGGATGGTAAAGTTGGCCCCAGGAAGAGGAGGATGGTAAAGTTCACGTCAGGAAGAGGGGGATGGTAAAGTTCTCCTCAGGAAGAGAAGGATGGTAAAGTTTACCTCAGGAAGAGGAGGATGGTAAAGTTGGCCCCAGGAAGATGAGGATGGTAAAGTTGACCCCAGGAAGAGGAGGATGGTAAAGTTGACCCCAGGAGGAGGAGGATGGTAAAGTTGACCCCAGGAAGAGGAGGATGGTAAAGTTGACCCCAGGAAGAGGAGGATGGTAAAGTTGACCCCAGGAAGAGGAGGATGGTAAAGTTGGCCCCAGGAAGAGGAGGATGGTAAAGTTGACCCCAGGAGGAGGAGGATGGTAAAGTTGGCCCCAGGAAGAGGAGGATGGTAAAGTTGACCACAGGAGGAGGAGGATGGTAAAGTTGACCCCAGGAAGAGGAGAATGGTAAAGTTGGCCCTAGGAAGAGGAGGATGGTAAAGTTGGCCCCAGAAAGAGGAGGATGGTAAAGTTGGCCCCAGGAAGAGGAGGATGGTAAAGTTGACCCCAGGAGGAGGAGGATGGTAAAGTTGACCCCAGGAAGAGGAGGATGGTAAAGTTGACCCCAGGAAGAGGAGGATGGTAAAGTTGACCCCAGGAGGAGGAGGATGGTAAAGTTGGCCCCAGAACGAGGAGTATGGTAAAGTTGACCCCAGGAAGAAGAGGATGGTAAAGTTAACCCCAGGAAGAGGAGGATGGTAAAGTTGACCCCAGGAAAAGGAGGATGGTAAAGTTGACCCCAGAAAGAGGAGGATGGTAAAGTTGACCCCAGGAGGAGGAGGATGGTAAAGTTGGCTCCAGGAAGAGGAGGATGGTAAAGTTGACCCCAGGAGGAGGAGGATGGTAAAGTTCACCTCAGGAAGAGGAGGATGGTATATTTCACCTCAGGAAGAGGAGGATTGTAAAGTTCACCTCAGGAAGAGGAGGATGGTAAAGTTCACCTCAGGAAGAGGAGGATGGTAAATTTCACCTCAGGAAGAGGAGGATGGTAAAGTTCACCTCAGGAAGAGGAGGATTGTAAAGTTGGCCCCAGGAAGAGGAGGATGGTAAAGTTGGCCCCAGGAAGAGGAGGATGGTAAAGTTGACCCCAGGAAGAGGAGGATGGTAAAGTTGACCCACGGAAAAGGAGGATGGTAATGTTGGCCCCAGGAAGAGCAGGATGGTAAAGTTGACCCCAGGAAGAGGAGGATGGTAAAGTTGACCCCAGGAAGAGGAGGATGGTAAAGTTGACCCCAGGAAGAGGAGGATGGTAAAGTTGGCCCCAGGAAGAGGAGGTTGGTAAAGTTGACCTCAGGAAGAATAGGATGGTAAAGTTAACCCCAGGAAGAGGAGGATGGTAAAGTTGACCCCAGGAAGAGGAGGATGGTAAAGTTGACCCTAGGAAGAGAAGGATGGCAAAGTTGACCCCAGGAAGAGGAAGATGGTAAAGTTGGCACCAGGAAGAGGAGGATGGTAAAGTTGACCCCAGGAAGAGGAGGATGGTAAAGTTAACCCCAGGAAGAGGAGGATGGTAAAGTTGACCCCAGGAAGAGGAGGATGGTAAAGTTGACCCCAGGAAGAGGAGGATGGTAAAGTTAACCCCAGGAAAAGGAGGATGGTAAAGTTGACCCCAGAAAGAGGAGGATGGTAAAGTTGACCCCAGGAGGAGGAGGATGGTAAAGTTGGCTCCAGGAAGAGGAGGATGGTAAAGTTGACCCCAGGAGGAGGAGGATGGTAAAGTTCACCTCAGGAAGAGGAGGATGGTATATTTCACCTCAGGAAGAGGAGGATTGTAAAGTTCACCTCAGGAAGAGGAGGATGGTAAAGTTCACCTCAGGAAGAGGAGGATGGTAAATTTCACCTCAGGAAGAGGAGGATGGTAAAGTTCACCTCAGGAAAAGGAGGATTGTAAAGTTGGCCCCAGGAAGAGGAGGATGGTAAAGTTGGCCCCAGGAAGAGGAGGATGGTAAAGTTGACCCCAGGAAGAGGAGGATGGTAAAGTTGACCCCAGGAGGAGGAGGATGGTAAAGTTGGCCCCAGAACGAGGAGTATGGTAAAGTTGACCCCAGGAAGAAGAGGATGGTAAAGTTAACCCCAGGAAGAGGAGGATGGTAAAGTTGACCCCAGGAAAAGGAGGATGGTAAAGTTGACCCCAGAAAGAGGAGGATGGTAAAGTTGACCCCAGGAGGAGGAGGATGGTAAAGTTGGCTCCAGGAAGAGGAGGATGGTAAAGTTGACCCCAGGAGGAGGAGGATGGTAAAGTTCACCTCAGGAAGAGGAGGATGGTATATTTCACCTCAGGAAGAGGAGGATTGTAAAGTTCACCTCAGGAAGAGGAGGATGGTAAAGTTCACCTCAGGAAGAGGAGGATGGTAAATTTCACCTCAGGAAGAGGAGGATGGTAAAGTTCACCTCAGGAAGAGGAGGATTGTAAAGTTGGCCCCAGGAAGAGGAGGATGGTAAAGTTGGCCCCAGGAAGAGGAGGATGGTAAAGTTGACCCCAGGAAGAGGAGGATGGTAAAGTTGACCCACGGAAAAGGAGGATGGTAATGTTGGTCCCAGGAAGAGCAGGATGGTAAAGTTGACCCCAGGAAGAGGAGGATGGTAAAGTTGACCCCAGGAAGAGGAGGATGGTAAAGTTGACCCCAGGAAGAGGAGGATGGTAAAGTTGGCCCCAGGAAGAGGAGGTTGGTAAAGTTGACCTCAGGAAGAATAGGATGGTAAAGTTAACCCCAGGAAGAGGAGGATGGTAAAGTTGACCCCAGGAAGAGGAGGATGGTAAAGTTGACCCTAGGAAGAGAAGGATGGCAAAGTTGACCCCAGGAAGAGGAAGATGGTAAAGTTGGCACCAGGAAGAGGAGGATGGTAAAGTTGACCCCAGGAAGAGGAGGATGGTAAAGTTAACCCCAGGAAGAGGAGGATGGTAAAGTTGACCCCAGGAAGAGGAGGATGGTAAAGTTGACCCCAGGAAGAGGAGGATGGTAAAGTTAACCCCAGGAAAAGGAGGATGGTAAAGTTGACCCCAGAAAGAGGAGGATGGTAAAGTTGACCCCAGGAGGAGGAGGATGGTAAAGTTGGCTCCAGGAAGAGGAGGATGGTAAAGTTGACCCCAGGAGGAGGAGGATGGTAAAGTTCACCTCAGGAAGAGGAGGATGGTATATTTCACCTCAGGAAGAGGAGGATTGTAAAGTTCACCTCAGGAAGAGGAGGATGGTAAAGTTCACCTCAGGAAGAGGAGGATGGTAAATTTCACCTCAGGAAGAGGAGGATGGTAAAGTTCACCTCAGGAAAAGGAGGATTGTAAAGTTGGCCCCAGGAAGAGGAGGATGGTAAAGTTGGCCCCAGGAAGAGGAGGATGGTAAAGTTGACCCCAGGAAGAGGAGGATGGTAAAGTTGACCCACTGAAAAGGAGGATGGTAATGTTGGCCCCAGGAAGAGCAGGATGGTAAAGTTGACCCCAGGAAGAGGAGGATGGTAAAGTTGACCCCAGGAAGAGGAGGATGGTAAAGTTGACCCCAGGAAGAGGAGGATGGTAAAGTTGGCCCCAGGAAGAGGAGGTTGGTAAAGTTGACCTCAGGAAGAATAGGATGGTAAAGTTAACCCCAGGAAGAGGAGGATGGTAAAGTTGACCCCAGGAAGAGGAGGATGGTAAAGTTGACCCTAGGAAGAGAAGGATGGCAAAGTTGACCCCAGGAAGAGGAAGATGGTAAAGTTGGCACCAGGAAGAGGAGGATGGTAAAGTTGACCCCAGGAAGAGGAGGATGGTAAAGTTAACCCCAGGGAGAGGAGGATGGTAAAGTTGACCCCAGGAAGAGGAGGATGGTAAAGTTGACCCCAGGAAGAGGAGGATGGTAAAGTTAACCCCAGGAAAAGGAGGATGGTAAAGTTGACCCCAGGAAGAGGAGGATGGTAAAGTTAAACCCAGGAAGAGGAGGATGGTAAAGTTGACCCCAGGAAGAGGAGGATGGTAAAGTTGACCCCAGGAAGAGGAGGATGGTAAAGTTGGCCCCAAGAAGAGGAGGATGGTAAAGTTGACCCAGGAAGAGGAGGATGGTAAAGTTGACCCCAGGAAGAGGAGGATGGTAAAGTTGACCCCAGGAAGAGGAGGATGGTAGAGTTGACCCCAGGAAGAGGAGGATGGTAAAGTTGACCCCAGGAAGAGGAGGATGGTAAAGTTGACCCCAGGAAGAGGAGGATGGTAAAGTTGGCCCCAGGAAGAGGAGGATGGTAAAGTTGACCTCAGGAAGAGGAGGATGGTAAAGTTAACCCCAGGAAGAGGAGAATGGTAAAGTTGCCCCAGGAAGAGGAGGATGGTAAAGTTGGCCCCAGGAAGAGGAGGATGGTAAAGTTGACCCTAGGAAGAGGAGGATGGTAAAGTTGACCCCAGGAAGAGGAGGATGGTAAAGTTGACCCCAGGAAGAGGAGGATGGTAAAGTTGGCCCCAGGAAGAGGAGGATGGTAAAGTTGGCCCCAGGAAGAGGAGGATGGTAAAGTTGACCTCAGGAAGAGGAGGATGGTAAAGGTAACCCCAGGAAGAGGAGGATGGTAAAGTTGGCCCCAGGAAGAGGAGGATGGTAAAGTTCACGTCAGGAAGAGGGGGATGGTAAAGTTCTCCTCAGGAAGAGAAGGATGGTAAAGTTTACCTCAGGAAGAGGAGGATGGTAAAGTTGGCCCCAGGAAGATGAGGATGGTAAAGTTGGCCCCAGGAAGAGGAGGATGGTAAAGTTGACCCCAGGAAGAGGAGGATGGTAAAGTTGACCCCAGGAAGAGGAGGATGGTAAAGTTGGCCCCAGGAAGAGGAGGATATTAAAGTTGACCCCAGGAGGAGGAGGATGGTAAAGTTGGCCCCAGGAAGAGGAGGATGGTAAAGTTGACCCCAGGAGGAGGAGGATGGTAAAGTTGACCCCAGGAAGAGGAGAATGGTAAAGTTGGCCCCAGGAAGAGGAGGATGGTAAAGTTGGCCCCAGAAAGAGGAGGATGGTAAAGTTGGCCCCAGGAAGAGGAGGATGGTAAAGTTGACCCCAGGAGGAGGAGGATGGTAAAGTTGACCCCAGGAAGAGGAGGATGGTAAAGTTGACCCCAGGAAGAGGAGGATGGTAAAGTTGACCCCAGGAGGAGGAGGATGGTAAAGTTGGCCCCAGAACGAGGAGTATGGTAAAGTTGACCCCAGGAAGAAGAGGATGGTAAAGTTAACCCCAGGAAGAGGAGGATGGTAAAGTTGACCCCAGGAAGAGGAGGATGGTAAAGTTGACCCCAGAAAGAGGAGGATGGTAAAGTTGACCCCAGGAGGAGGAGGATGGTAAAGTTGGCTCCAGGAAGAGGAGGATGGTAAAGTTGACCCCAGGAGGAGGAGGATGGTAAAGTTCACCTCAGGAAGAGGAGGATGGTATATTTCACCTCAGGAAGAGGAGGATTGTAAAGTTCACCTCAGGAAGAGGAGGATGGTAAAGTTCACCTCAGGAAGAGGAGGATGGTAAATTTCACCTCAGGAAGAGGAGGATGGTAAAGTTCACCTCAGGAAGAGGAGGATTGTAAAGTTGGCCCCAGGAAGAGGAGGATGGTAAAGTTGGCCCCAGGAAGAGGAGGATGGTAAAGTTGACCCCAGGAAGAGGAGGATGGTAAAGTTGACCCACGGAAAAGGAGGATGGTAATGTTGGCCCCAGGAAGAGCAGGATGGTAAAGTTGACCCCAGGAAGAGGAGGATGGTAAAGTTGACCCCAGGAAGAGGAGGATGGTAAAGTTGACCCCAGTAAGAGGAGGATGGTAAAGTTGGCCCCAGGAAGAGGAGGTTGGTAAAGTTGACCTCAGGAAGAATAGGATGGTAAAGTTAACCCCAGGAAGAGGAGGATGGTAAAGTTGACCCCAGGAGGAGGAGGATGGTAAAGTTGGCCCCAGAACGAGGAGTATGGTAAAGTTGACCCCAGGAAGAAGAGGATGGTAAAGTTAACCCCAGGAAGAGGAGGATGGTAAAGTTGACCCCAGGAAGAGGAGGATGGTAAAGTTGACCCCAGAAAGAGGAGGATGGTAAAGTTGACCCCAGGAGGAGGAGGATGGTAAAGTTGGCTCCAGGAAGAGGAGGATGGTAAAGTTGACCCCAGGAGGAGGAGGATGGTAAAGTTCACCTCAGGAAGAGGAGGATGGTATATTTCACCTCAGGAAGAGGAGGATTGTAAAGTTCACCTCAGGAAGAGGAGGATGGTAAAGTTCACCTCAGGAAGAGGAGGATGGTAAATTTCACCTCAGGAAGAGGAGGATGGTAAAGTTCACCTCAGGAAGAGGAGGATTGTAAAGTTGGCCCCAGGAAGAGGAGGATGGTAAAGTTGGCCCCAGGAAGAGGAGGATGGTAAAGTTGACCCCAGGAAGAGGAGGATGGTAAAGTTGACCCACGGAAAAGGAGGATGGTAATGTTGGCCCCAGGAAGAGCAGGATGGTAAAGTTGACCCCAGGAAGAGGAGGATGGTAAAGTTGACCCCAGGAAGAGGAGGATGGTAAAGTTGACCCCAGGAAGAGGAGGATGGTAAAGTTGGCCCCAGGAAGAGGAGGTTGGTAAAGTTGACCTCAGGAAGAATAGGATGGTAAAGTTAACCCCAGGAAGAGGAGGATGGTAAAGTTGACCCCAGGAAGAGGAGGATGGTAAAGTTGACCCTAGGAAGAGAAGGATGGCAAAGTTGACCCCAGGAAGAGGAAGATGGTAAAGTTGGCACCAGGAAGAGGAGGATGGTAAAGTTGACCCCTGGAAGAGGAGGATGGTAAAGTTAACCCCAGGAAGAGGAGGATGGTAAAGTTGACCCCAGGAAGAGGAGGATGGTAAAGTTGACCCCAGGAAGAGGAGGATGGTAAAGTTAACCCCAGGAAAAGGAGGACGGTAAAGTTGACCCCAGGAAGAGGAGGATGGTAAAGTTAAACCCAGGAAGAGGAGGATGGTAAAGTTGACCCCAGGAAGAGGAGGATGGTAAAGTTGACCCCAGGAAGAGGAGGATGGTAAAGTTGGCCCCAAGAAGAGGAGGATGGTAAAGTTGACCCAGGAAGAGGAGGATGGTAAAGTTGACCCCAGGAAGAGGAGGATGGTAAAGTTGACCCCAGGAAGAGGAGGATGGTAGAGTTGACCCCAGGAAGAGGAGGATGGTAAAGTTGACCCCAGGAAGAGGAGGATGGTAAAGTTGACCCCAGGAAGAGGAGGATGGTAAAGTTGGCCCCAGGAAGAGGAGGATGGTAAAGTTGACCTCAGGAAGAGGAGGATGGTAAAGTTAACCCCAGGAAGAGGAGAATGGTAAAGTTGCCCCAGGAAGAGGAGGATGGTAAAGTTGGCCCCAGGAAGAGGAGGATGGTAAAGTTGACCCTAGGAAGAGGAGGATGGTAAAGTTGACCCCAGGAAGAGGAGGATGGTAAAGTTGACCCCAGGAAGAGGAGGATGGTAAAGTTGGCCCCAGGAAGAGGAGGATGGTAAAGTTGGCCCCAGGAAGAGGAGGATGGTAAAGTTGACCTCAGGAAGAGGAGGATGGTAAAGGTAACCCCAGGAAGAGGAGGATGGTAAAGTTGGCCCCAGGAAGAGGAGGATGGTAAAGTTCACGTCAGGAAGAGGGGGATGGTAAAGTTCTCCTCAGGAAGAGAAGGATGGTAAAGTTTACCTCAGGAAGAGGAGGATGGTAAAGTTGGCCCCAGGAAGATGAGGATGGTAAAGTTGGCCCCAGGAAGAGGAGGATGGTAAAGTTGACCCCAGGAAGAGGAGGATGGTAAAGTTGGCCCCAGAAAGAGGAGGATGGTAAAGTTGGCCCCAGGAAGAGGAGGATGGTAAAGTTGACCCCAGGAGGAGGAGGATGGTAAAGTTGACCCCAGGAGGAGGAGGATGGTAAAGTTGGCCCCAGAACGAGGAGTATGGTAAAGTTGACCCCAGGAAGAAGAGGATGGTAAAGTTAACCCCAGGAAGAGGAGGATGGTAAAGTTGACCCCAGGAAGAGGAGGATGGTAAAGTTGACCCCAGGAAGAGGAGGATGGTAAAGTTGACCCCAGGAGGAGGAGGATGGTAAAGTTGGCCCCAGAACGAGGAGTATGGTAAAGTTGACCCCAGGAAGAAGAGGATGGTAAAGTTAACCCCAGGAAGAGGAGGATGGTAAAGTTGACCCCAGGAAGAGGAGGATGGTAAAGTTGACCCCAGAAAGAGGAGGATGGTAAAGTTGACCCCAGGAGGAGGAGGATGGTAAAGTTGGCTCCAGGAAGAGGAGGATGGTAAAGTTGACCCCAGGAGGAGGAGGATGGTAAAGTTCACCTCAGGAAGAGGAGGATGGTATATTTCACCTCAGGAAGAGGAGGATTGTAAAGTTCACCTCAGGAAGAGGAGGATGGTAAAGTTCACCTCAGGAAGAGGAGGATGGTAAATTTCACCTCAGGAAGAGGAGGATGGTAAAGTTCACTTCAGGAAGAGGAGGATTGTAAAGTTGGCCCCAGGAAGAGGAGGATGGTAAAGTTGGCCCCAGGAAGAGGAGGATGGTAAAGTTGACCCCAGGAAGAGGAGGATGGTAAAGTTGACCCACGGAAAAGGAGGATGGTAATGTTGGCCCCAGGAAGAGCAGGATGGTAAAGTTGACCCCAGGAAGAGGAGGATGGTAAAGTTGACCCCAGGAAGAGGAGGATGGTAAAGTTGACCCCAGGAAGAGGAGGATGGTAAAGTTGGCCCCAGGAAGAGGAGGTTGGTAAAGTTGACCTCAGGAAGAATAGGATGGTAAAGTTAACCCCAGGAAGAGGAGGATGGTAAAGTTGACCCCAGGAAGAGGAGGATGGTAAAGTTGACCCTAGGAAGAGAAGGATGGCAAAGTTGACCCCAGGAAGAGGAAGATGGTAAAGTTGGCACCAGGAAGAGGAGGATGGTAAAGTTGACACCAGGAAGAGGAGGATGGTAAAGTTAACCCCAGGAAGAGGAGGATGGTAAAGTTGACCCCAGGAAGAGGAGGATGGTAAAGTTGACCCCAGGAAGAGGAGGATGGTAAAGTTAACCCCAGGAAAAGGAGGATGGTAAAGTTGACCCCAGGAAGAGGAGGATGGTAAAGTTAAACCCAGGAAGAGGAGGATGGTAAAGTTGACCCCAGGAAGAGGAGGATGGTAAAGTTGACCCCAGGAAGAGGAGGATGGTAAAGTTGGCCCCAAGAAGAGGAGGATGGTAAAGTTGACCCAGGAAGAGGAGGATGGTAAAGTTGACCCCAGGAAGAGGAGGATGGTAAAGTTGACCCCAGGAAGAGGAGGATGGTAGAGTTGACCCCAGGAAGAGGAGGATGGTAAAGTTGACCCCAGGAAGAGGAGGATGGTAAAGTTGACCCCAGGAAGAGGAGGATGGTAAAGTTAACCTCAGGAAGAGGAGGATGGGAAAGTTGACCCCAGGAAGAGGAGGATGGTAAAGTTGGCCCCAGGAAGAGGAGGATGGTAACGTTGACCCCAGGAAGAGGAGGATGGTAACGTTGACCCCAGGAAGAGGAGGATGGTAAAGTTGACCCCAGGAAGAGGAGGATGGTAAAGTTGACCCCAGGAAGAGGAGGATGGTAAAGTTGACCCCAGGAAGAGGAGGATGGTAAAGTTGACCCCAGGAAGAGGAGGATGGTAAAGTTCACCTCAGGAAGAGGAGGATGGTAAAGTTCACCTTAGGAAGAGGAGGATGGTAAAGTTGGCCCCAGGAAGAGGAGGATGGTAAAGTTGGCCCCAGGAAGAGGAGGATGGTAAAGTTGGCCCCAGGAAGAGGAGGATGGTAAAGTTGGCCCCAGGAAGAGGAGGATGGTAAAGTTGACCCCAGGAAGAGGAGGATGGTAAAGTTGGCCCCAGGAAGAGGAGGATGGTAAAGTTGGCCCCAGGAAGAGGAGGATGGTAAAGTTGGCCCCAGAAAGAGGAGGATGGTAAAGTTGACCCCAGGAAGAGGAGGATGGTAAAGTTGGCCCCAGGAAGAGGAGGATGGTAAAGTTGACCCTAGGAGGAGGAGGATGGTAAAGTTGACCCCAGGAAGAGGAGGATGGTAAAGTTGACCCCATTAAGAGGAGGATGGTAAAGTTGACCCCAGGAAGAGGAGGATGGTAAAGTTGACCCCAGGAAGAGGAGGATGGTAAAGTTGACCCCAGGAAGAGGAGGATGGTAAAGTTAACCTCAGGAAGAGGAGGATGGGAAAGTTGACCCCAGGAAGAGGAGGATGGTAAAGTTGGCCCCAGGAAGAGGAGGATGGTAAAGTTGACCCCAGGAAGAGGAGGATGGTAAAGTTGACCCCAGGAAGAGGAGGATGGTAAAGTTGACCCCAGGAAGAGGAGGATGGTAAAGTTGACCCCAGGAAGAGGAGGATGGTAAAGTTGACCCCAGGAAGAGGAGGATGGTAAAGTTGGCCCCAGGAAGAGGAGGTTGGTAAACTTGACCTCAGGAAGAGGAGGATGGTAAAGTTAACCCCAGGAAGAGGAGGATGGTAAAGTTGACCCCAGGAAGAGGAGGATGGTAAAGTTGACCCTAGGAAGAGAAGGATGGTAAAGTTGACCCCAGGAAGAGGAAGATGGTAAAGTTGGCACCAGGAAGAGAAGGATGGTAAAGTTGACCCCAGGAAGAGGAGGATGGTAAAGTTAACCCCAGGAAGAGGAGGATGGTAAAGTTGACCCCAGGAAGAGGAGGATGGTAAAGTTGACCCCAGGAAAAGGAGGATGGTAAAGTTAACCCCAGGAAAAGGAGGATGGTAAAGTTGACCCCAGGAAGAGGAGGATGGTAAAGTTAAACCCAGGAAGAGGAGGATGGTAAAGTTGACCCCAGGAAGAGGAGGATGGTAAAGTTGACCCCAGGAAGAGGAGGATGGTAAAGTTGGCCCCAGTAAGAGGAGGATGGTAAAGTTGGCCCCAGGAAGAGGAGGATGGTAAAGTTGGCCCCAGGAAGAGGAGGATGGTAAAGTTGACCCCAGGAAGAGGAGGATGGTAATGTTGGCCCCAGGAAGAGGAGGATGGTAAAGTTGGCCCCAGGAAGAGGAGGATGGTAAAGTTGGCCCCAGGAAGAGGAGGATGGTAAAGTTGACCCCAGGAAGAGGAGGATGGTAAAGTTGGCCCCAGTATGAGGAGGATGGTAAAGTTGACCCTAGGAGGAGGAGGATGGTAAAGTTGACCCCAGGAAGAGGAGGATGGTAAAGTTGACCCCAGGAAGAGGATTATGGTAAAGTTAACCTCAGGAAGAGGAGGATGGGAAAGTTGACCCCAGGAAGAGGAGGATGGTAAAGTTGACCCCAGGAAAAGGAGGATAGTAAAGTTAACCCCAGGAAAAGGAGGATGGTAAAGTTGACCCCAGGAAGAGGAGGATGGTAAAGTTAAACCCAGGAAGAGGAGGATGGTAAAGTTGACCCCAGGAAGAGGAGGATGGTAAAGTTGACCCCAGGAAGAGGAGGATGGTAAAGTTGGCCCCAGTAAGAGGAGGATGGTAAAGTTGGCCCCAGGAAGAGGAGGATGGTAAAGTTGGCCCCAGGAAGAGGAGGATGGTAAAGTTGACCCCAGGAAGAGGAGGATGGTAAAGTTGGCCCCAGGAAGAGGAGGATGGTAAAGTTGGCCCCAGGAAGAGGAGGATGGTAAAGTTGGCCCCAGGAAGAGGAGGATGGTAAAGTTGACCCCAGGAAGAGGAGGATGGTAAAGTTGGCCCCAGTATGAGGAGGATGGTAAAGTTGACCCTAGGAGGAGGAGGATGGTAAAGTTGACCCCAGGAAGAGGAGGATGGTAAAGTTGACCCCAGGAAGAGGAGGATGGTAAAGTTGACCCCAGGAAGAGGAGGATGGTAAAGTTGACCCCAGGAAGAGGATTATGGTAAAGTTAACCTCAGGAAGAGGAGGATGGGAAAGTTGACCCCAGGAAGAGGAGGATGGTAAAGTTGGCCCCCGGAAGAGGAGGATGGTAAAGTTGACCCTAGGAAGAGGAGGATGGTAAAGTTGACCCCAGGAAGAGGAGGATGGTAAAGTTGACCCCAGGAAGAGGAGGATGGTAAAGTTGGCCCCAGGAAGAGGAGGATGGTAAAGTTGACCCCAGGAAGAGGAGGATGGTAAAGTTGACCCCAGGAAGAGGAGGATGGTAAAGTTAACCCCAGGAAGAGGTGGATGGTAAAGTTGGCCCCAGGAAGAGGAGGATGGTAAAGTTTACCTCAGGAAGAGGGGGATGGTAAAGTTCACCTCAGGAAGAGAAGGATGGTAAAGTTTACCTCAGGAAGAGGAGGATGGTAAAGTTGGCCCCAGGAAGATGAGGATGGTAAAGTTGGCCCCAGGAAGAGGAAGATGGTAAAGTTGACCCCAGGAAGAGGAGGATGGTAAAGTTGGCCCCAGGAAGAGGAGGATGGTAAAGTTCACCTCAGGAAGAGGAGGATGGTAAAGTTCACCTCAGGAAGAGGAGGATGGTAAAGTTCACCTTAGGAAGAGGAGGATGGTAAAGTTGGCCCCAGGAAGAGGAGGATGGTAAAGTTAGCCCCAGGAAGAGGAGGATGGTAAAGTTGGCCCCAGGAAGAGGAGGATGGTAAAGTTGGCCCCAGGAAGAGGAGGATGGTAAAGTTGACCCCAGGAAGAGGAGGATGGTAAAGTTGGCCCCAGGAAGAGGAGGATGGTAAAGTTGGCCCCAGGAAGAGGAGGATGGTAAAGTTGGCCCCAGAAAGAGGAGGATGGTAAAGTTGACCCCAGGAAGAGGAGGATGGTAAAGTTGGCCCCAGGAAGAGGAGGATGGTAAAGTTTACCCTAGGAGGAGGATGGTAAAGTTGACCCCAGGAAGAGGAGGATGGTAAAGTTGACCCCATTAAGAGGAGGATGGTAAAGTTGACCCTAGGAAGAGGAGGATGGTAAAGTTGACCCCAGGAAGAGGAGGATGGTAAAGTTGACCCCAGGAAGAGGAGGATGGTAAAGTTAACCTCAGGAAGAGGAGGATGGGAAAGTTGACCCCAGGAAGAGGAGGATGGTAAAGTTGGCCCCAGGAAGAGGAGGATGGTAAAGTTGACCCCAGGAAGAGGAGGATGGTAAAGTTGACCCCAGGAAGAGGAGGATGGTAAAGTTGACCCCAGGAAGAGGAGGATGGTAAAGTTGACCCCAGGAAGAGGAGGATGGTAAAGTTGACCCCAGGAAGAGGAGGATGGTAAAGTTGGCCCCAGGAAGAGGAGGTTGGTAAAGTTGACCTCAGGAAGAGGAGGATGGTAAAGTTAACCCCAGGAAGAGGAGGATGGTAAAGTTGACCCCAGGAAGAGGAGGATGGTAAAGTTGACCCTAGGAAGAGAAGGATGGTAAAGTTGACCCCAGGAAGAGGAAGATGGTAAAGTTGGCACCAGGAAGAGGAGAATGGTAAAGTTGACCCCAGGAAGAGGAGGATGGTAAAGTTAACCCCAGGAAGAGGAGGATGGTAAAGTTGACCCCAGGAAGAGGAGGATGGTAAAGTTAACCCCAGGAAGAGGAGGATGGTAAAGTTGACCCCAGGAAGAGGAGGATGGTAAAGTTGACCCCAGGAAGAGGAGGATGGTAAAGTTAACCCCAGGAAAAGGAGGATGGTAAAGTTGACCCCAGGAAGAGGAGGATGGTAAAGTTAAACCCAGGAAGAGGAGGATGGTAAAGTTGACCCCAGGAAGAGGAGGATGGTAAAGTTGACCCCAGGAAGAGGAGGATGGTAAAGTTGGCCCCAAGAAGAGGAGGATGGTAAAGTTGACCCCAGGAAGAGGAGGATGGTAAAGTTGACCCCAGGAAGAGGAGGATGGTAAAGCTGACCCCAGGAAGAGGAGGATGGTAAAGTTGACCCCAGGTAGAGGAGGATGGTAAAGTTGACCCCAGGAAGAGGAGGATGGTAAAGTTGACCCCAGGAAGAGGAGGATGGTAAAGTTGGCCCCAGGAAGAGGAGGATGGTAAAGTTGACCTCAGGAAGAGGAGGATGGTAAAGTTAACCCCAGGAAGAGGAGAATGGTAAAGTTGCCCCAGGAAGAGGAGGATGGTAAAGTTGGCCCCAGGAAGAGGAGGATGGTAAAGTTGACCCTAGGAAGAGGAGGATGGTAAAGTTGACCCCAGGAAGAGGAGGATGGTAAAGTTGACCCCAGGAAGAGGAGGATGGTAAAGTTGGCCCCTGGAAGAGGAGGATGGTAAAGTTGGCCCCAGGAAGAGGAGGATGGTAAAGTTGACCTCAGGAAGAGGAGGATGGTAAAGTTGACCCCAGGAAGAGGAGGATGGTAAAGTTGGCCCCAGGAAGAGGAGGATGGTAAAGTTCACGTCAGGAAGAGGGGGATGGTAAAGTTCTCCTCAGGAAGAGAAGGATGGTAAAGTTTACCTCAGGAAGAGGAGGATGGTAAAGTTGGCCCCAGGAAGATGAGGATGGTAAAGTTGACCCCAGGAAGAGGAGGATGGTAAAGTTGACCCCAGGAGGAGGAGGATGGTAAAGTTGACCCCAGGAAGAGGAGGATGGTAAAGTTGACCCCAGGAAGAGGAGGATGGTAAAGTTGACCCCAGGAAGAGGAGGATGGTAAAGTTGGCCCCAGGAAGAGGAGGATGGTAAAGTTGACCCCAGGAGGAGGAGGATGGTAAAGTTGGCCCCAGGAAGAGGAGGATGGTAAAGTTGACCACAGGAGGAGGAGGATGGTAAAGTTGACCCCAGGAAGAGGAGAATGGTAAAGTTGGCCCTAGGAAGAGGAGGATGGTAAAGTTGGCCCCAGAAAGAGGAGGATGGTAAAGTTGGCCCCAGGAAGAGGAGGATGGTAAAGTTGACCCCAGGAGGAGGAGGATGGTAAAGTTGACCCCAGGAAGAGGAGGATGGTAAAGTTGACCCCAGGAAGAGGAGGATGGTAAAGTTGACCCCAGGAGGAGGAGGATGGTAAAGTTGGCCCCAGAACGAGGAGTATGGTAAAGTTGACCCCAGGAAGAAGAGGATGGTAAAGTTAACCCCAGGAAGAGGAGGATGGTAAAGTTGACCCCAGGAAAAGGAGGATGGTAAAGTTGACCCCAGAAAGAGGAGGATGGTAAAGTTGACCCCAGGAGGAGGAGGATGGTAAAGTTGGCTCCAGGAAGAGGAGGATGGTAAAGTTGACCCCAGGAGGAGGAGGATGGTAAAGTTCACCTCAGGAAGAGGAGGATGGTATATTTCACCTCAGGAAGAGGAGGATTGTAAAGTTCACCTCAGGAAGAGGAGGATGGTAAAGTTCACCTCAGGAAGAGGAGGATGGTAAATTTCACCTCAGGAAGAGGAGGATGGTAAAGTTCACCTCAGGAAGAGGAGGATTGTAAAGTTGGCCCCAGGAAGAGGAGGATGGTAAAGTTGGCCCCAGGAAGAGGAGGATGGTAAAGTTGACCCCAGGAAGAGGAGGATGGTAAAGTTGACCCACGGAAAAGGAGGATGGTAATGTTGGCCCCAGGAAGAGCAGGATGGTAAAGTTGACCCCAGGAAGAGGAGGATGGTAAAGTTGACCCCAGGAAGAGGAGGATGGTAAAGTTGACCCCAGGAAGAGGAGGATGGTAAAGTTGGCCCCAGGAAGAGGAGGTTGGTAAAGTTGACCTCAGGAAGAATAGGATGGTAAAGTTAACCCCAGGAAGAGGAGGATGGTAAAGTTGACCCCAGGAAGAGGAGGATGGTAAAGTTGACCCTAGGAAGAGAAGGATGGCAAAGTTGACCCCAGGAAGAGGAAGATGGTAAAGTTGGCACCAGGAAGAGGAGGATGGTAAAGTTGACCCCAGGAAGAGGAGGATGGTAAAGTTAACCCCAGGAAGAGGAGGATGGTAAAGTTGACCCCAGGAAGAGGAGGATGGTAAAGTTGACCCCAGGAAGAGGAGGATGGTAAAGTTAACCCCAGGAAAAGGAGGATGGTAAAGTTGACCCCAGAAAGAGGAGGATGGTAAAGTTGACCCCAGGAGGAGGAGGATGGTAAAGTTGGCTCCAGGAAGAGGAGGATGGTAAAGTTGACCCCAGGAGGAGGAGGATGGTAAAGTTCACCTCAGGAAGAGGAGGATGGTATATTTCACCTCAGGAAGAGGAGGATTGTAAAGTTCACCTCAGGAAGAGGAGGATGGTAAAGTTCACCTCAGGAAGAGGAGGATGGTAAATTTCACCTCAGGAAAAGGAGGATTGTAAAGTTGGCCCCAGGAAGAGGAGGATGGTAAAGTTGGCCCCAGGAAGAGGAGGATGGTAAAGTTGACCCCAGGAAGAGGAGGATGGTAAAGTTGACCCACTGAAAAGGAGGATGGTAATGTTGGCCCCAGGAAGAGCAGGATGGTAAAGTTGACCCCAGGAAGAGGAGGATGGTAAAGTTGACCCCAGGAAGAGGAGGATGGTAAAGTTGACCCCAGGAAGAGGAGGATGGTAAAGTTGGCCCCAGGAAGAGGAGGTTGGTAAAGTTGACCTCAGGAAGAATAGGATGGTAAAGTTAACCCCAGGAAGAGGAGGATGGTAAAGTTGACCCCAGGAAGAGGAGGATGGTAAAGTTGACCCTAGGAAGAGAAGGATGGCAAAGTTGACCCCAGGAAGAGGAAGATGGTAAAGTTGGCACCAGGAAGAGGAGGATGGTAAAGTTGACCCCAGGAAGAGGAGGATGGTAAAGTTAACCCCAGGGAGAGGAGGATGGTAAAGTTGACCCCAGGAAGAGGAGGATGGTAAAGTTGACCCCAGGAAGAGGAGGATGGTAAAGTTAACCCCAGGAAAAGGAGGATGGTAAAGTTGACCCCAGGAAGAGGAGGATGGTAAAGTTAAACCCAGGAAGAGGAGGATGGTAAAGTTGACCCCAGGAAGAGGAGGATGGTAAAGTTGACCCCAGGAAGAGGAGGATGGTAAAGTTGGCCCCAAGAAGAGGAGGATGGTAAAGTTGACCCAGGAAGAGGAGGATGGTAAAGTTGACCCCAGGAAGAGGAGGATGGTAAAGTTGACCCCAGGAAGAGGAGGATGGTAGAGTTGACCCCAGGAAGAGGAGGATGGTAAAGTTGACCCCAGGAAGAGGAGGATGGTAAAGTTGACCCCAGGAAGAGGAGGATGGTAAAGTTGGCCCCAGGAAGAGGAGGATGGTAAAGTTGACCTCAGGAAGAGGAGGATGGTAAAGTTAACCCCAGGAAGAGGAGAATGGTAAAGTTGCCCCAGGAAGAGGAGGATGGTAAAGTTGGCCCCAGGAAGAGGAGGATGGTAAAGTTGACCCTAGGAAGAGGAGGATGGTAAAGTTGACCCCAGGAAGAGGAGGATGGTAAAGTTGACCCCAGGAAGAGGAGGATGGTAAAGTTGGCCCCAGGAAGAGGAGGATGGTAAAGTTGGCCCCAGGAAGAGGAGGATGGTAAAGTTGACCTCAGGAAGAGGAGGATGGTAAAGGTAACCCCAGGAAGAGGAGGATGGTAAAGTTGGCCCCAGGAAGAGGAGGATGGTAAAGTTCACGTCAGGAAGAGGGGGATGGTAAAGTTCTCCTCAGGAAGAGAAGGATGGTAAAGTTTACCTCAGGAAGAGGAGGATGGTAAAGTTGGCCCCAGGAAGATGAGGATGGTAAAGTTGGCCCCAGGAAGAGGAGGATGGTAAAGTTGACCCCAGGAAGAGGAGGATGGTAAAGTTGACCCCAGGAAGAGGAGGATGGTAAAGTTGGCCCCAGGAAGAGGAGGATATTAAAGTTGACCCCAGGAGGAGGAGGATGGTAAAGTTGGCCCCAGGAAGAGGAGGATGGTAAAGTTGACCCCAGGAGGAGGAGGATGGTAAAGTTGACCCCAGGAAGAGGAGAATGGTAAAGTTGGCCCCAGGAAGAGGAGGATGGTAAAGTTGGCCCCAGAAAGAGGAGGATGGTAAAGTTGGCCCCAGGAAGAGGAGTATGGTAAAGTTGACCCCAGGAAGAAGAGGATGGTAAAGTTGACCCCAGGAAGAGGAGGATGGTAAAGTTGACCCCAGGAAGAGGAGGATGGTAAAGTTGACCCCAGAAAGAGGAGGATGGTAAAGTTGACCCCAGGAGGAGGAGGATGGTAAAGTTGGCTCCAGGAAGAGGAGGATGGTAAAGTTGACCCCAGGAGGAGGAGGATGGTAAAGTTCACCTCAGGAAGAGGAGGATGGTATATTTCACCTCAGGAAGAGGAGGATTGTAAAGTTCACCTCAGGAAGAGGAGGATGGTAAAGTTCACCTCAGGAAGAGGAGGATGGTAAATTTCACCTCAGGAAGAGGAGGATGGTAAAGTTCACCTCAGGAAGAGGAGGATTGTAAAGTTGGCCCCAGGAAGAGGAGGATGGTAAAGTTGGCCCCAGGAAGAGGAGGATGGTAAAGTTGACCCCAGGAAGAGGAGGATGGTAAAGTTGACCCACGGAAAAGGAGGATGGTAATGTTGGCCCCAGGAAGAGCAGGATGGTAAAGTTGACCCCAGGAAGAGGAGGATGGTAAAGTTGACCCCAGGAAGAGGAGGATGGTAAAGTTGACCCCAGTAAGAGGAGGATGGTAAAGTTGGCCCCAGGAAGAGGAGGTTGGTAAAGTTGACCTCAGGAAGAATAGGATGGTAAAGTTAACCCCAGGAAGAGGAGGATGGTAAAGTTGACCCCAGGAGGAGGAGGATGGTAAAGTTGGCCCCAGAACGAGGAGTATGGTAAAGTTGACCCCAGGAAGAAGAGGATGGTAAAGTTAACCCCAGGAAGAGGAGGATGGTAAAGTTGACCCCAGGAAGAGGAGGATGGTAAAGTTGACCCCAGAAAGAGGAGGATGGTAAAGTTGACCCCAGGAGGAGGAGGATGGTAAAGTTGGCTCCAGGAAGAGGAGGATGGTAAAGTTGACCCCAGGAGGAGGAGGATGGTAAAGTTCACCTCAGGAAGAGGAGGATGGTATATTTCACCTCAGGAAGAGGAGGATTGTAAAGTTCACCTCAGGAAGAGGAGGATGGTAAAGTTCACCTCAGGAAGAGGAGGATGGTAAATTTCACCTCAGGAAGAGGAGGATGGTAAAGTTCACCTCAGGAAGAGGAGGATTGTAAAGTTGGCCCCAGGAAGAGGAGGATGGTAAAGTTGGCCCCAGGAAGAGGAGGATGGTAAAGTTGACCCCAGGAAGAGGAGGATGGTAAAGTTGACCCACGGAAAAGGAGGATGGTAATGTTGGCCCCAGGAAGAGCAGGATGGTAAAGTTGACCCCAGGAAGAGGAGGATGGTAAAGTTGACCCCAGGAAGAGGAGGATGGTAAAGTTGACCCCAGGAAGAGGAGGATGGTAAAGTTGGCCCCAGGAAGAGGAGGTTGGTAAAGTTGACCTCAGGAAGAATAGGATGGTAAAGTTAACCCCAGGAAGAGGAGGATGGTAAAGTTGACCCCAGGAAGAGGAGGATGGTAAAGTTGACCCTAGGAAGAGAAGGATGGCAAAGTTGACCCCAGGAAGAGGAAGATGGTAAAGTTGGCACCAGGAAGAGGAGGATGGTAAAGTTGACCCCTGGAAGAGGAGGATGGTAAAGTTAACCCCAGGAAGAGGAGGATGGTAAAGTTGACCCCAGGAAGAGGAGGATGGTAAAGTTGACCCCAGGAAGAGGAGGATGGTAAAGTTAACCCCAGGAAAAGGAGGACGGTAAAGTTGACCCCAGGAAGAGGAGGATGGTAAAGTTAAACCCAGGAAGAGGAGGATGGTAAAGTTGACCCCAGGAAGAGGAGGATGGTAAAGTTGACCCCAGGAAGAGGAGGATGGTAAAGTTGGCCCCAAGAAGAGGAGGATGGTAAAGTTGACCCAGGAAGAGGAGGATGGTAAAGTTGACCCCAGGAAGAGGAGGATGGTAAAGTTGACCCCAGGAAGAGGAGGATGGTAGAGTTGACCCCAGGAAGAGGAGGATGGTAAAGTTGACCCCAGGAAGAGGAGGATGGTAAAGTTGACCCCAGGAAGAGGAGGATGGTAAAGTTGGCCCCAGGAAGAGGAGGATGGTAAAGTTGACCTCAGGAAGAGGAGGATGGTAAAGTTAACCCCAGGAAGAGGAGAATGGTAAAGTTGCCCCAGGAAGAGGAGGATGGTAAAGTTGGCCCCAGGAAGAGGAGGATGGTAAAGTTGACCCTAGGAAGAGGAGGATGGTAAAGTTGACCCCAGGAAGAGGAGGATGGTAAAGTTGACCCCAGGAAGAGGAGGATGGTAAAGTTGGCCCCAGGAAGAGGAGGATGGTAAAGTTGGCCCCAGGAAGAGGAGGATGGTAAAGTTGACCTCAGGAAGAGGAGGATGGTAAAGGTAACCCCAGGAAGAGGAGGATGGTAAAGTTGGCCCCAGGAAGAGGAGGATGGTAAAGTTCACGTCAGGAAGAGGGGGATGGTAAAGTTCTCCTCAGGAAGAGAAGGATGGTAAAGTTTACCTCAGGAAGAGGAGGATGGTAAAGTTGGCCCCAGGAAGATGAGGATGGTAAAGTTGGCCCCAGGAAGAGGAGGATGGTAAAGTTGACCCCAGGAAGAGGAGGATGGTAAAGTTGGCCCCAGAAAGAGGAGGATGGTAAAGTTGGCCCCAGGAAGAGGAGGATGGTAAAGTTGACCCCAGGAGGAGGAGGATGGTAAAGTTGACCCCAGGAGGAGGAGGATGGTAAAGTTGGCCCCAGAACGAGGAGTATGGTAAAGTTGACCCCAGGAAGAAGAGGATGGTAAAGTTAACCCCAGGAAGAGGAGGATGGTAAAGTTGACCCCAGGAAGAGGAGGATGGTAAAGTTGACCCCAGGAAGAGGAGGATGGTAAAGTTGACCCCAGGAGGAGGAGGATGGTAAAGTTGGCCCCAGAACGAGGAGTATGGTAAAGTTGACCCCAGGAAGAAGAGGATGGTAAAGTTAACCCCAGGAAGAGGAGGATGGTAAAGTTGACCCCAGGAAGAGGAGGATGGTAAAGTTGACCCCAGAAAGAGGAGGATGGTAAAGTTGACCCCAGGAGGAGGAGGATGGTAAAGTTGGCCCCAGGAAGAGGAGGATGGTAAAGTTGACCCCAGGAGGAGGAGGATGGTAAAGTTGACCCCAGGAAGAGGAGAATGGTAAAGTTGGCCCCAGGAAGAGGAGGATGGTAAAGTTGGCCCCAGAAAGAGGAGGATGGTAAAGTTGGCCCCAGGAAGAGGAGGATGGTAAAGTTGACCCCAGGAGGAGGAGGATGGTAAAGTTGACCCCAGGAAGAGGAGGATGGTAAAGTTGACCCCAGGAAGAGGAGGATGGTAAAGTTGACCCCAGGAGGAGGAGGATGGTAAAGTTGGCCCCAGAACGAGGAGTATGGTAAAGTTGACCCCAGGAAGAAGAGGATGGTAAAGTTAACCCCAGGAAGAGGAGGATGGTAAAGTTGACCCCAGGAAGAGGAGGATGGTAAAGTTGACCCCAGAAAGAGGAGGATGGTAAAGTTGACCCCAGGAGGAGGAGGATGGTAAAGTTGGCTCCAGGAAGAGGAGGATGGTAAAGTTGACCCCAGGAGGAGGAGGATGGTAAAGTTCACCTCAGGAAGAGGAGGATGGTATATTTCACCTCAGGAAGAGGAGGATTGTAAAGTTCACCTCAGGAAGAGGAGGATGGTAAAGTTCACCTCAGGAAGAGGAGGATGGTAAATTTCACCTCAGGAAGAGGAGGATGGTAAAGTTCACCTCAGGAAGAGGAGGATTGTAAAGTTGGCCCCAGGAAGAGGAGGATGGTAAAGTTGGCCCCAGGAAGAGGAGGATGGTAAAGTTGACCCCAGGAAGAGGAGGATGGTAAAGTTGACCCACGGAAAAGGAGGATGGTAATGTTGGCCCCAGGAAGAGCAGGATGGTAAAGTTGACCCCAGGAAGAGGAGGATGGTAAAGTTGACCCCAGGAAGAGGAGGATGGTAAAGTTGACCCCAGTAAGAGGAGGATGGTAAAGTTGGCCCCAGGAAGAGGAGGTTGGTAAAGTTGACCTCAGGAAGAATAGGATGGTAAAGTTAACCCCAGGAAGAGGAGGATGGTAAAGTTGACCCCAGGAGGAGGAGGATGGTAAAGTTGGCCCCAGAACGAGGAGTATGGTAAAGTTGACCCCAGGAAGAAGAGGATGGTAAAGTTAACCCCAGGAAGAGGAGGATGGTAAAGTTGACCCCAGGAAGAGGAGGATGGTAAAGTTGACCCCAGAAAGAGGAGGATGGTAAAGTTGACCCCAGGAGGAGGAGGATGGTAAAGTTGGCTCCAGGAAGAGGAGGATGGTAAAGTTGACCCCAGGAGGAGGAGGATGGTAAAGTTCACCTCAGGAAGAGGAGGATGGTATATTTCACCTCAGGAAGAGGAGGATTGTAAAGTTCACCTCAGGAAGAGGAGGATGGTAAAGTTCACCTCAGGAAGAGGAGGATGGTAAATTTCACCTCAGGAAGAGGAGGATGGTAAAGTTCACCTCAGGAAGAGGAGGATTGTAAAGTTGGCCCCAGGAAGAGGAGGATGGTAAAGTTGGCCCCAGGAAGAGGAGGATGGTAAAGTTGACCCCAGGAAGAGGAGGATGGTAAAGT
Source organism: Procambarus clarkii (assembly GCF_040958095.1). Lineage (NCBI taxonomy): Eukaryota > Metazoa > Arthropoda > Malacostraca > Decapoda > Cambaridae > Procambarus > Procambarus clarkii. The sequence continues at coordinate 17,648,332 of NC_091181.1, read as the reverse complement.
TGACCCACGGAAAAGGAGGATGGTAATGTTGGCCCCAGGAAGAGCAGGATGGTAAAGTTGACCCCAGGAAGAGGAGGATGGTAAAGTTGACCCCAGGAAGAGGAGGATGGTAAAGTTGACCCCAGGAAGAGGAGGATGGTAAAGTTGGCCCCAGGAAGAGGAGGTTGGTAAAGTTGACCTCAGGAAGAATAGGATGGTAAAGTTAACCCCAGGAAGAGGAGGATGGTAAAGTTGACCCCAGGAAGAGGAGGATGGTAAAGTTGACCCTAGGAAGAGAAGGATGGCAAAGTTGACCCCAGGAAGAGGAAGATGGTAAAGTTGGCACCAGGAAGAGGAGGATGGTAAAGTTGACCCCTGGAAGAGGAGGATGGTAAAGTTAACCCCAGGAAGAGGAGGATGGTAAAGTTGACCCCAGGAAGAGGAGGATGGTAAAGTTGACCCCAGGAAGAGGAGGATGGTAAAGTTAACCCCAGGAAAAGGAGGACGGTAAAGTTGACCCCAGGAAGAGGAGGATGGTAAAGTTAAACCCAGGAAGAGGAGGATGGTAAAGTTGACCCCAGGAAGAGGAGGATGGTAAAGTTGACCCCAGGAAGAGGAGGATGGTAAAGTTGGCCCCAAGAAGAGGAGGATGGTAAAGTTGACCCAGGAAGAGGAGGATGGTAAAGTTGACCCCAGGAAGAGGAGGATGGTAAAGTTGACCCCAGGAAGAGGAGGATGGTAGAGTTGACCCCAGGAAGAGGAGGATGGTAAAGTTGACCCCAGGAAGAGGAGGATGGTAAAGTTGACCCCAGGAAGAGGAGGATGGTAAAGTTGGCCCCAGGAAGAGGAGGATGGTAAAGTTGACCTCAGGAAGAGGAGGATGGTAAAGTTAACCCCAGGAAGAGGAGAATGGTAAAGTTGCCCCAGGAAGAGGAGGATGGTAAAGTTGGCCCCAGGAAGAGGAGGATGGTAAAGTTGACCCTAGGAAGAGGAGGATGGTAAAGTTGACCCCAGGAAGAGGAGGATGGTAAAGTTGACCCCAGGAAGAGGAGGATGGTAAAGTTGGCCCCAGGAAGAGGAGGATGGTAAAGTTGGCCCCAGGAAGAGGAGGATGGTAAAGTTGACCTCAGGAAGAGGAGGATGGTAAAGGTAACCCCAGGAAGAGGAGGATGGTAAAGTTGGCCCCAGGAAGAGGAGGATGGTAAAGTTCACGTCAGGAAGAGGGGGATGGTAAAGTTCTCCTCAGGAAGAGAAGGATGGTAAAGTTTACCTCAGGAAGAGGAGGATGGTAAAGTTGGCCCCAGGAAGATGAGGATGGTAAAGTTGGCCCCAGGAAGAGGAGGATGGTAAAGTTGACCCCAGGAAGAGGAGGATGGTAAAGTTGGCCCCAGAAAGAGGAGGATGGTAAAGTTGGCCCCAGGAAGAGGAGGATGGTAAAGTTGACCCCAGGAGGAGGAGGATGGTAAAGTTGACCCCAGGAGGAGGAGGATGGTAAAGTTGGCCCCAGAACGAGGAGTATGGTAAAGTTGACCCCAGGAAGAAGAGGATGGTAAAGTTAACCCCAGGAAGAGGAGGATGGTAAAGTTGACCCCAGGAAGAGGAGGATGGTAAAGTTGACCCCAGGAAGAGGAGGATGGTAAAGTTGACCCCAGGAGGAGGAGGATGGTAAAGTTGGCCCCAGAACGAGGAGTATGGTAAAGTTGACCCCAGGAAGAAGAGGATGGTAAAGTTAACCCCAGGAAGAGGAGGATGGTAAAGTTGACCCCAGGAAGAGGAGGATGGTAAAGTTGACCCCAGAAAGAGGAGGATGGTAAAGTTGACCCCAGGAGGAGGAGGATGGTAAAGTTGGCTCCAGGAAGAGGAGGATGGTAAAGTTGACCCCAGGAGGAGGAGGATGGTAAAGTTCACCTCAGGAAGAGGAGGATGGTATATTTCACCTCAGGAAGAGGAGGATTGTAAAGTTCACCTCAGGAAGAGGAGGATGGTAAAGTTCACCTCAGGAAGAGGAGGATGGTAAATTTCACCTCAGGAAGAGGAGGATGGTAAAGTTCACTTCAGGAAGAGGAGGATTGTAAAGTTGGCCCCAGGAAGAGGAGGATGGTAAAGTTGGCCCCAGGAAGAGGAGGATGGTAAAGTTGACCCCAGGAAGAGGAGGATGGTAAAGTTGACCCACGGAAAAGGAGGATGGTAATGTTGGCCCCAGGAAGAGCAGGATGGTAAAGTTGACCCCAGGAAGAGGAGGATGGTAAAGTTGACCCCAGGAAGAGGAGGATGGTAAAGTTGACCCCAGGAAGAGGAGGATGGTAAAGTTGGCCCCAGGAAGAGGAGGTTGGTAAAGTTGACCTCAGGAAGAATAGGATGGTAAAGTTAACCCCAGGAAGAGGAGGATGGTAAAGTTGACCCCAGGAAGAGGAGGATGGTAAAGTTGACCCTAGGAAGAGAAGGATGGCAAAGTTGACCCCAGGAAGAGGAAGATGGTAAAGTTGGCACCAGGAAGAGGAGGATGGTAAAGTTGACACCAGGAAGAGGAGGATGGTAAAGTTAACCCCAGGAAGAGGAGGATGGTAAAGTTGACCCCAGGAAGAGGAGGATGGTAAAGTTGACCCCAGGAAGAGGAGGATGGTAAAGTTAACCCCAGGAAAAGGAGGATGGTAAAGTTGACCCCAGGAAGAGGAGGATGGTAAAGTTAAACCCAGGAAGAGGAGGATGGTAAAGTTGACCCCAGGAAGAGGAGGATGGTAAAGTTGACCCCAGGAAGAGGAGGATGGTAAAGTTGGCCCCAAGAAGAGGAGGATGGTAAAGTTGACCCAGGAAGAGGAGGATGGTAAAGTTGACCCCAGGAAGAGGAGGATGGTAAAGTTGACCCCAGGAAGAGGAGGATGGTAGAGTTGACCCCAGGAAGAGGAGGATGGTAAAGTTGACCCCAGGAAGAGGAGGATGGTAAAGTTGACCCCAGGAAGAGGAGGATGGTAAAGTTGGCCCCAGGAAGAGGAGGATGGTAAAGTTGACCTCAGGAAGAGGAGGATGGTAAAGTTAACCCCAGGAAGAGGAGAATGGTAAAGTTGCCCCAGGAAGAGGAGGATGGTAAAGTTGGCCCCAGGAAGAGGAGGATGGTAAAGTTGACCCTAGGAAGAGGAGGATGGTAAAGTTGGCCCCAGGAAGAGGAGGATGGTAAAGTTGGCCCCAGGAAGAGGAGGATGGTAAAGTTGACCTCAGGAAGAGGAGGATGGTAAAGGTAACCCCAGGAAGAGGAGGATGGTAAAGTTGGCCCCAGGAAGAGGAGGATGGTAAAGTTCACGTCAGGAAGAGGGGGATGGTAAAGTTCTCCTCAGGAAGAGAAGGATGGTAAAGTTTACCTCAGGAAGAGGAGGATGGTAAAGTTGGCCCCAGGAAGATGAGGATGGTAAAGTTGGCCCCAGGAAGAGGAGGATGGTAAAGTTGACCCCAGGAAGAGGAGGATGGTAAAGTTGACCCCAGGAAGAGGAGGATGGTAAAGTTGGCCCCAGGAAGAGGAGGATGGTAAAGTTAACCCCAGGAGGAGGAGGATGGTAAAGTTGGCCCCAGGAAGAGGAGGATGGTAAAGTTGACCCCAAGAGGAGGAGGATGGTAAAGTTGACCCCAGGAAGAGGAGAATGGTAAAGTTGGCCCCAGGAAGAGGAGGATGGTAAAGTTGGCCCCAGAAAGAGGAGGATAGTAAAGTTGGCCCCAGGAAGAGGAGGATGGTAAAGTTGACCCCAGGAGGAGGAGGATGGTAAAGTTGACCCCAGGAAGAGGAGGATGGTAAAGTTGACCCCAGGAAGAGGAGGATGGTAAAGTTGACCCCAGGAGGAGGAGGATGGTAAAGTTGGCCCCAGAACGAGGAGTATGGTAAAGTTGACCCCAGGAAGAAGAGGATGGTAAAGTTAACCCCAGGAAGAGGAGGATGGTAAAGTTGACCCCAGGAAGAGGAGGATGGTAAAGTTGACCCCAGAAAGAGGAGGATGGTAAAGTTGACCCCAGGAGGAGGAGGATGGTAAAGTTGGCTCCAGGAAGAGGAGGATGGTAAAGTTGACCCCAGGAGGAGGAGGATGGTAAAGTTCACCTCAGGAAGAGGAGGATGGTATATTTCACCTCAGGAAGAGGAGGATTGTAAAGTTCACCTCAGGAAGAGGAGGATGGTAAAGTTCACCTCAGGAAGAGGAGGATGGTAAATTTCACCTCAGGAAGAGGAGGATGGTAAAGTTCACCTCAGGAAGAGGAGGATTGTAAAGTTGGCCCCAGGAAGAGGAGGATGGTAAAGTTGGCCCCAGGAAGAGGAGGATGGTAAAGTTGACCCCAGGAAGAGGAGGATGGTAAAGTTGACCCACGGAAAAGGAGGATGGTAATGTTGGCCCCAGGAAGAGCAGGATGGTAAAGTTGACCCCAGGAAGAGGAGGATGGTAAAGTTGACCCCAGGAAGAGGAGGATGGTAAAGTTGACCCCAGGAAGAGGAGGATGGTAAAGTTGGCCCCAGGAAGAGGAGGTTGGTAAAGTTGACCTCAGGAAGAATAGGATGGTAAAGTTAACCCCAGGAAGAGGAGGATGGTAAAGTTGACCCCAGGAAGAGGAGGATGGTAAAGTTGACCCTAGGAAGAGAAGGATGGCAAAGTTGACCCCAGGAAGAGGAAGATGGTAAAGTTGGCACCAGGAAGAGGAGGATGGTAAAGTTGACCCCAGGAAGAGGAGGATGGTAAAGTTAACCCCAGGAAGAGGAGGATGGTAAAGTTGACCCCAGGAACAAGAGGATGGTAAAGTTGACCCCAGGAAGAGGAGGATGGTAAAGTTAACCCCAGGAAAAGGAGGATGGTAAAGTTGACCCCAGGAAGAGGAGGATGGTAAAGTTAAACCCAGGAAGAGGAGGATGGTAAAGTTGACCCCAGGAAGAGGAGGATGGTAAAGTTGACCCCAGGAAGAGGAGGATGGTAAATTTGGCCCCAAGAAGAGGAGGATGGTAAAGTTGACCCAGGAAGAGGAGGATGGTAAAGTTGACCCCAGGAAGAGGAGGATGGTAAAGTTGACCCCAGGAAGAGGAGGATGGTAGAGTTGACCCCAGGAAGAGGAGGATGGTAAAGTTGACCCCAGGAAGAGGAGGATGGTAAAGTTGACCCCAGGAAGAGGAGGATGGTAAAGTTGGCCCCAGGAAGAGGAGGATGGTAAAGTTGACCTCAGGAAGAGGAGGATGGTAAAGTTAACCCCAGGAAGAGGAGAATGGTAAAGTTGCCCCAGGAAGAGGAGGATGGTAAAGTTGGCCCCAGGAAGAGGAGGATGGTAAAGTTGACCCTAGGAAGAGGAGGATGGTAAAGTTGACCCCAGGAAGAGGAGGATGGTAAAGTTGGCCCCAGGAAGAGGAGGATGGTAAAGTTGGCCCCAGGAAGAGGAGGATGGTAAAGTTGACCCTAGGAAGAGGAGGATGGTAAAGTTGACCCCAGGAAGAGGAGGATGGTAAAGTTGACCCCAGGAAGAGGAGGATGGTAAAGTTGGCCCCAGGAAGAGGAGGATGGTAAAGTTGGCCCCAGGAAGAGGAGGATGGTAAAGTTGACCTCAGGAAGAGGAGGATGGTAAAGGTAACCCCAGGAAGAGGAGGATGGTAAAGTTGGCCCCAGGAAGAGGAGGATGGTAAAGTTCACGTCAGGAAGAGGGGGATGGTAAAGTTCTCCTCAGGAAGAGAAGGATGGTAAAGTTTACCTCAGGAAGAGGAGGATGGTAAAGTTGGCCCCAGGAAGATGAGGATGGTAAAGTTGGCCCCAGGAAGAGGAGGATGGTAAAGTTGACCCCAGGAAGAGGAGGATGGTAAAGTTGACCCCAGGAAGAGGAGGATGGTAAAGTTGGCCCCAGGAAGAGGAGGATGGTAAAGTTGACCCCAGGAGGAGGAGGATGGTAAAGTTGGCCCCAGGAAGAGGAGGATGGTAAAGTTGACCCCAGGAGGAGGAGGATGGTAAAGTTGACCCCAGGAAGAGGAGAATGGTAAAGTTGGCCCCAGGAAGAGGAGGATGGTAAAGTTGGCCCCAGAAAGAGGAGGATGGTAAAGTTGGCCCCAGGAAGAGGAGGATGGTAAAGTTGACCCCAGGAGGAGGAGGATGGTAAAGTTGACCCCAGGAAGAGGAGGATGGTAAAGTTGACCCCAGGAAGAGGAGGATGGTAAAGTTGACCCCAGGAGGAGGAGGATGGTATATTTCACCTCAGGAAGAGGAGGATTGTAAAGTTCACCTCAGGAAGAGGAGGATGGTAAAGTTCACCTCAGGAAGAGGAGGATGGTAAATTTCACCTCAGGAAGAGGAGGATGGTAAAGTTCACCTCAGGAAGAGGAGGATGGTAAATTTCACCTCAGGAAGAGGAGGATGGTAAAGTTCACCTCAGGAAGAGGAGGATTGTAAAGTTGGCCCCAGGAAGAGGAGGATGGTAAAGTTGGCCCCAGGAAGAGGAGGATGGTAAAGTTGACCCCAGGAAGAGGAGGATGGTAAAGTTGACCCACGGAAAAGGAGGATGGTAATGTTGGCCCCAGGAAGAGCAGGATGGTAAAGTTGACCCCAGGAAGAGGAGGATGGTAAAGTTGACCCCAGGAAGAGGAGGATGGTAAAGTTGACCCCAGGAAGAGGAGGATGGTAAAGTTGGCCCCAGGAAGAGGAGGTTGGTAAAGTTGACCTCAGGAAGAATAGGATGGTAAAGTTAACCCCAGGAAGAGGAGGATGGTAAAGTTGACCCCAGGAAGAGGAGGATGGTAAAGTTGACCCTAGGAAGAGAAGGATGGTAAAGTTGACCCCAGGAAGAGGAAGATGGTAAAGTTGGCACCAGGAAGAGGAGGATGGTAAAGTTGACCCCAGGAAGAGGAGGATGGTAAAGTTAACCCCAGGAAGAGGAGGATGGTAAAGTTGACCCCAGGAAGAGGAGGATGGTAAAGTTGACCCCAGGAAGAGGAGGATGGTAAAGTTAACCCCAGGAAAAGGAGGATGGTAAAGTTGACCCCAGGAAGAGGAGGATGGTAAAGTTAAACCCAGGAAGAGGAGGATGGTAAAGTTGACCCCAGGAAGAGGAGGATGGTAAAGTTGACCCCAGGAAGAGGAGGATGGTAAAGTTGGCCCCAAGAAGAGGAGGATGGTAAAGTTGACCCCAGGAAGAGGAGGATGGTAAAGTTGACCCCAGGAAGAGGAGGATGGTAAAGTTGACCCCAGGAAGAGGAGGATGGTAAAGTTGGCCCCAAGAAGAGGAGGATGGTAAAGTTGACCCCAGGAAGAGGAGGATGGTAAAGTTGACCCCAGGAAGAGGAGGATGGTAAAGTTGACCCCAGGAAGAGGAGGATGGTAGAGTTGACCCCAGGAAGAGGAGGATGGTAAAGTTGACCCCAGGAAGAGGAGGATGGTAAAGTTGACCCCAGGAAGAGGAGGATGGTAAAGTTGGCCCCAGGAAGAGGAGGATGGTAAAGTTGACCCCAGGAGGAGGAGGATGGTAAAGTTGACCCCAGGAAGAGGAGGATGGTAAAGTTGACCCCAGGAAGAGGAGGATGGTAAAGTTGACCCCAGGAGGAGGAGGATGGTAAAGTTGGCCCCAGAACGAGAAGTATGGTAAAGTTGACCCCAGGAAGAAGAGGATGGTAAAGTTAACCCCAGGAAGAGGAGGATGGTAAAGTTGACCCCAGGAAGAGGAGGATGGTAAAGTTGACCCCAGAAAGAGGAGGATGGTAAAGTTGACCCCAGGAGGAGGAGGATGGTAAAGTTGGCTCCAGGAAGAGGAGGATGGTAAAGTTGACCGCAGGAGGAGGAGGATGGTAAAGTTCACCTCAGGAAGAGGAGGATGGTATATTTCACCTCAGGAAGAGGAGGATTGTAAAGTTCATCTCAGGAAGAGGAGGATGGTAAAGTTCACCTCAGGAAGAGGAGGATGGTAAATTTCACCTCAGGAAGAGGAGGATGGTAAAGTTCACCTCAGAAAGAGGAGGATTGTAAAGTTGGCCCCAGGAAGAGGAGGATGGTAAAGTTGGCCCCAGGAAGAGGAGGATGGTAAAGTTGACCCCAGGAAGAGGAGGATGGTAAAGTTGACCCACGGAAAAGGAGGATGGTAATGTTGGCCCCAGGAAGAGCAGGATGGTAAAGTTGACCCCAGGAAGAGGAGGATGGTAAAGTTGACCCCAGGAAGAGGAGGATGGTAAAGTTGACCCCAGGAAGAGGAGGATGGTAAAGTTAGCCCCAGGAAGAGGAGGTTGGTAAAGTTGACCTCAGGAAGAATAGGATGGTAAAGTTAACCCCAGGAAGAGGAGGATGGTAAAGTTGACCCCAGGAAGAGGAGGATGGTAAAGTTGACCCTAGGAAGAGAAGGATGGTAAAGTTGACCCCAGGAAGAGGAAGATGGTAAAGTTGGCACCAGGAAGAGGAGGATGGTAAAGTTGACCCCAGGAAGAGGAGGATGGTAAAGTTAACCCCAGGAAGAGGAGGATGGTAAAGTTGACCCCAGGAAGAGGAGGATGGTAAAGTTGACCCCAGGAAGAGGAGGATGGTAAAGTTAACCCCAGGAAAAGGAGGATGGTAAAGTTGACCCCAGGAAGAGGAGGATGGTAAAGTTAAACCCAGGAAGAGGAGGATGGTAAAGTTGACCCCAGGAAGAGGAGGATGGTAAAGTTAAACCCAGGAAGAGGAGGATGGTAAAGTTGACCCCAGGAAGAGGAGGATGGTAAAGTTGACCCCAGGAAGAGGAGGATGGTAAAGTTGGCCCCAAGAAGAGGAGGATGGTAAAGTTGACCCCAGGAAGAGGAGGATGGTAAAGTTGACCCCAGGAAGAGGAGGATGGTAAAGTTGACCCCAGGAAGAGGAGGATGGTAGAGTTGACCCCAGGAAGAGGAGGATGGTAAAGTTGACCCCAGGAAGAGGAGGATGGTAAAGTTGGCCCCAGGAAGAGGAGGATGGTAAAGTTGACCCTAGGAAGAGGAGGATGGTAAAGTTGACCCCAGGAAGAGGAGGATGGTAAAGTTGACCCCAGGAAGAAGAGGATGGTAAAGTTGGCCCCAGGAAGAGGAGGATGGTAAAGTTGGCCCCAGGAAGAGGAGGATGGTAAAGTTGACCTCAGGAAGAGGAGGATGGTAAAGGTAACCCCAGGAAGAGGAGGATGGTAAAGTTGGCCCCAGGAAGAGGAGGATGGTAAAGTTCACGTCAGGAAGAGGGGGATGGTAAAGTTCTCCTCAGGAAGAGAAGGATGGTAAAGTTTACCTCAGGAAGAGGAGGATGGTAAAGTTGGCCCCAGGAAGATGAGGATGGTAAAGTTGGCCCCAGGAAGAGGAGGATGGTAAAGTTTACCCCAGGAAGAGGAGGATGGTAAAGTTGACCCCAGGAAGAGGAGGATGGTAAAGTTGACCCCAGGAAGAGGAGGATGGTAAAGTTGACCCCAGGAAGAGGAGGATGGTAAAGTTGACCCCAGGAAGAGGAGGATGGTAAAGTTGACCCCAGGAAGAGGAGGATGGTAAAGTTGACCCCAGGAAGAGGAGGATGGTAAAGTTGACCCCATTAAGAGGAGGATGGTAAAGTTGACCCTAGGAAGAGGAGGATGGTATAGTTGACCCCAGGAAGAGGAGGATGGTAAAGTTGACCCCAGGAAGAGGAGGATGGTAAAGTTAACCTCAGGAAGAGGAGGATGGGAAAGTTGACCCCAGGAAGAGGAGGATGGTAAAGTTGGCCCCAGGAAGAGGAGGATGGTAAAGTTGACCCCAGGAAGAGGAGGATGGTAAAGTTGACCCCAGGAAGAGGAGGATGGTAAAGTTGACCCCAGGAAGAGGAGGATGGTAAAGTTGACCCCAGGAAGAGGAGGATGGTAAAGTTGACCTCAGGAAGAATAGGATGGTAAAGTTAACCCCAGGAAGAGGAGGATGGTAAAGTTAACCCCAGGAAGAGGAGGATGGTAAAGTTGACCCCAGGAAGAGGAGGATGGTAAAGTTAACCCCAGGAAAAGGAGGATGGTAAAGTTGACCCCAGGAAGAGGAGGATGGTAAAGTTAAACCCAGGAAGAGGAGGATGGTAAAGTTGACCCCAGGAAGAGGAGGATGGTAAAGTTGACCCCAGGAAGAGGAGGATGGTAAAGTTGGCCCCAAGAAGAGGAGGATGGTAAAGTTGACCCCAGGAAGAGGAGGATGGTAAAGTTGACCCCAGGAAGAGGAGGATGGTAAAGTTGACCCCAGGAAGAGGAGGATGGTAGAGTTGACCCCAGGAAGAGGAGGATGGTAAAGTTGACCCCAGGAAGAGGAGGATGGTAAAGTTGACCCCAGGAAGAGGAGGATGGTAAAGTTGGCCCCAGGAAGAGGAGGATGGTAAAGTTGACCCTAGGAAGAGGAGGATGGTAAAGTTGACCCCAGGAAGAGGAGGATGGTAAAGTTGACCCCAGGAAGAAGAGGATGGTAAAGTTGGCCCCAGGAAGAGGAGGATGGTAAAGTTGGCCCCAGGAAGAGGAGGATGGTAAAGTTGACCTCAGGAAGAGGAGGATGGTAAAGGTAACCCCAGGAAGAGGAGGATGGTAAAGTTGGCCCCAGGAAGAGGAGGATGGTAAAGTTCACGTCAGGAAGAGGGGGATGGTAAAGTTCTCCTCAGGAAGAGAAGGATGGTAAAGTTTACCTCAGGAAGAGGAGGATGGTAAAGTTGGCCCCAGGAAGATGAGGATGGTAAAGTTGGCCCCAGGAAGAGGAGGATGGTAAAGTTTACCCCAGGAAGAGGAGGATGGTAAAGTTGACCCCAGGAAGAGGAGGATGGTAAAGTTGGCCCCAGGAAGAGGAGGATGGTAAAGTTGACCCCAGGAGGAGGAGGATGGTAAAGTTGGCCCCAGGAAGAGGAGGATGGTAAAGTTGACCCCAGGAGGAGGAGGATGGTAAAGTTGACCCCTGGAAGAGGAGAATGGTAAAGTTGGCCCCAGGAAGAGGAGGATGGTAAAGTTGGCCCCAGGAAGAGGAGGATGGTAAAGTTAGCCCCAGGAAGAGGAGGATGGTAAAATTGACCCCAGGAGGAGGAGGATGGTAAAGTTGACCCCAGGAAGAGGAGGATGGTAAAGTTGACCCCAGGAAGAGGAGGATGGTAAAGTTGACCCCAGGAGGAGGAGGATGGTAAAGTTGGCCCCAGAACGAGGAGTATGGTAAAGTTGACCCCAGGAAGAAGAGGATGGTAAAGTTAACCCCAGGAAGAGGAGGATGGTAAAGTTGACCCCAGGAAGAGGAGGATGGTAAAGTTGACCCCAGGAAGAGGAGGATGGTAAAGTTGACCCCAGGAGGAGGAGGATGGTAAAGTTGGCCCCAGAACGAGGAGTATGGTAAAGTTGACCCCAGGAAGAAGAGGATGGTAAAGTTAACCCCAGGAAGAGGAGGATGGTAAAGTTGACCCCAGGAAGAGGAGGATGGTAAAGTTGACCCCAGAAAGAGGAGGATGGTAAAGTTGACCCCAGGAGGAGGAGGATGGTAAAGTTGGCTCCAGGAAGAGGAGGATGGTAAAGTTGACCCCAGGAGGAGGAGGATGGTAAAGTTCACCTCAGGAAGAGGAGGATGGTATATTTCACCTCAGGAAGAGGAGGATTGTAAAGTTCACCTCAGGAAGAGGAGGATGGTAAAGTTCACCTCAGGAAGAGGAGGATGGTAAATTTCACCTCAGGAAGAGGAGGATGGTAAAGTTCACTTCAGGAAGAGGAGGATTGTAAAGTTGGCCCCAGGAAGAGGAGGATGGTAAAGTTGGCCCCAGGAAGAGGAGGATGGTAAAGTTGACCCCAGGAAGAGGAGGATGGTAAAGTTGACCCACGGAGAAGGAGGATGGTAATGTTGGCCCCAGGAAGAGCAGGATGGTAAAGTTGACCCCAGGAAGAGGAGGATGGTAAAGTTGACCCCAGGAAGAGGAGGATGGTAAAGTTGACCCCAGGAAGAGGAGGATGGTAAAGTTGGCCCCAGGAAGAGGAGGTTGGTAAAGTTGACCTCAGGAAGAATAGGATGGTAAAGTTAACCCCAGGAAGAGGAGGATGGTAAAGTTGACCCCAGGAAGAGGAGGATGGTAAAGTTGACCCTAGGAAGAGAAGGATGGCAAAGTTGACCCCAGGAAGAGGAAGATGGTAAAGTTGGCACCAGGAAGAGGAGGATGGTAAAGTTGACACCAGGAAGAGGAGGATGGTAAAGTTAACCCCAGGAAGAGGAGGATGGTAAAGTTGACCCCAGGAAGAGGAGGATGGTAAAGTTGACCCCAGGAAGAGGAGGATGGTAAAGTTAACCCCAGGAAAAGGAGGATGGTAAAGTTGACCCCAGGAAGAGGAGGATGGTAAAGTTAAACCCAGGAAGAGGAGGATGGTAAAGTTGACCCCAGGAAGAGGAGGATGGTAAAGTTGACCCCAGGAAGAGGAGGATGGTAAAGTTGGCCCCAAGAAGAGGAGGATGGTAAAGTTGACCCAGGAAGAGGAGGATGGTAAAGTTGACCCCAGGAAGAGGAGGATGGTAAAGTTGACCCCAGGAAGAGGAGGATGGTAGAGTTGACCCCAGGAAGAGGAGGATGGTAAAGTTGACCCCAGGAAGAGGAGGATGGTAAAGTTGACCCCAGGAAGAGGAGGATGGTAAAGTTGGCCCCAGGAAGAGGAGGATGGTAAAGTTGACCTCAGGAAGAGGAGGATGGTAAAGTTAACCCCAGGAAGAGGAGAATGGTAAAGTTGCCCCAGGAAGAGGAGGATGGTAAAGTTGGCCCCAGGAAGAGGAGGATGGTAAAGTTGACCCTAGGAAGAGGAGGATGGTAAAGTTGGCCCCAGGAAGAGGAGGATGGTAAAGTTGGCCCCAGGAAGAGGAGGATGGTAAAGTTGACCTCAGGAAGAGGAGGATGGTAAAGGTAACCCCAGGAAGAGGAGGATGGTAAAGTTGGCCCCAGGAAGAGGAGGATGGTAAAGTTCACGTCAGGAAGAGGGGGATGGTAAAGTTCTCCTCAGGAAGAGAAGGATGGTAAAGTTTACCTCAGGAAGAGGAGGATGGTAAAGTTGGCCCCAGGAAGATGAGGATGGTAAAGTTGGCCCCAGGAAGAGGAGGATGGTAAAGTTGACCCCAGGAAGAGGAGGATGGTAAAGTTGACCCCAGGAAGAGGAGGATGGTAAAGTTGGCCCCAGGAAGAGGAGGATGGTAAAGTTAACCCCAGGAGGAGGAGGATGGTAAAGTTGGCCCCAGGAAGAGGAGGATGGTAAAGTTGACCCCAAGAGGAGGAGGATGGTAAAGTTGACCCCAGGAAGAGGAGAATGGTAAAGTTGGCCCCAGGAAGAGGAGGATGGTAAAGTTGGCCCCAGAAAGAGGAGGATAGTAAAGTTGGCCCCAGGAAGAGGAGGATGGTAAAGTTGACCCCAGGAGGAGGAGGATGGTAAAGTTGACCCCAGGAAGAGGAGGATGGTAAAGTTGACCCCAGGAAGAGGAGGATGGTAAAGTTGACCCCAGGAGGAGGAGGATGGTAAAGTTGGCCCCAGAACGAGGAGTATGGTAAAGTTGACCCCAGGAAGAAGAGGATGGTAAAGTTAACCCCAGGAAGAGGAGGATGGTAAAGTTGACCCCAGGAAGAGGAGGATGGTAAAGTTGACCCCAGAAAGAGGAGGATGGTAAAGTTGACCCCAGGAGGAGGAGGATGGTAAAGTTGGCTCCAGGAAGAGGAGGATGGTAAAGTTGACCCCAGGAGGAGGAGGATGGTAAAGTTCACCTCAGGAAGAGGAGGATGGTATATTTCACCTCAGGAAGAGGAGGATTGTAAAGTTCACCTCAGGAAGAGGAGGATGGTAAAGTTCACCTCAGGAAGAGGAGGATGGTAAATTTCACCTCAGGAAGAGGAGGATGGTAAAGTTCACCTCAGGAAGAGGAGGATTGTAAAGTTGGCCCCAGGAAGAGGAGGATGGTAAAGTTGGCCCCAGGAAGAGGAGGATGGTAAAGTTGACCCCAGGAAGAGGAGGATGGTAAAGTTGACCCACGGAAAAGGAGGATGGTAATGTTGGCCCCAGGAAGAGCAGGATGGTAAAGTTGACCCCAGGAAGAGGAGGATGGTAAAGTTGACCCCAGGAAGAGGAGGATGGTAAAGTTGACCCCAGGAAGAGGAGGATGGTAAAGTTGGCCCCAGGAAGAGGAGGTTGGTAAAGTTGACCTCAGGAAGAATAGGATGGTAAAGTTAACCCCAGGAAGAGGAGGATGGTAAAGTTGACCCCAGGAAGAGGAGGATGGTAAAGTTGACCCTAGGAAGAGAAGGATGGCAAAGTTGACCCCAGGAAGAGGAAGATGGTAAAGTTGGCACCAGGAAGAGGAGGATGGTAAAGTTGACCCCAGGAAGAGGAGGATGGTAAAGTTAACCCCAGGAAGAGGAGGATGGTAAAGTTGACCCCAGGAACAAGAGGATGGTAAAGTTGACCCCAGGAAGAGGAGGATGGTAAAGTTAACCCCAGGAAAAGGAGGATGGTAAAGTTGACCCCAGGAAGAGGAGGATGGTAAAGTTAAACCCAGGAAGAGGAGGATGGTAAAGTTGACCCCAGGAAGAGGAGGATGGTAAAGTTGACCCCAGGAAGAGGAGGATGGTAAATTTGGCCCCAAGAAGAGGAGGATGGTAAAGTTGACCCAGGAAGAGGAGGATGGTAAAGTTGACCCCAGGAAGAGGAGGATGGTAAAGTTGACCCCAGGAAGAGGAGGATGGTAGAGTTGACCCCAGGAAGAGGAGGATGGTAAAGTTGACCCCAGGAAGAGGAGGATGGTAAAGTTGACCCCAGGAAGAGGAGGATGGTAAAGTTGGCCCCAGGAAGAGGAGGATGGTAAAGTTGACCTCAGGAAGAGGAGGATGGTAAAGTTAACCCCAGGAAGAGGAGAATGGTAAAGTTGCCCCAGGAAGAGGAGGATGGTAAAGTTGGCCCCAGGAAGAGGAGGATGGTAAAGTTGACCCTAGGAAGAGGAGGATGGTAAAGTTGACCCCAGGAAGAGGAGGATGGTAAAGTTGGCCCCAGGAAGAGGAGGATGGTAAAGTTGGCCCCAGGAAGAGGAGGATGGTAAAGTTGACCCTAGGAAGAGGAGGATGGTAAAGTTGACCCCAGGAAGAGGAGGATGGTAAAGTTGACCCCAGGAAGAGGAGGATGGTAAAGTTGGCCCCAGGAAGAGGAGGATGGTAAAGTTGGCCCCAGGAAGAGGAGGATGGTAAAGTTGACCTCAGGAAGAGGAGGATGGTAAAGGTAACCCCAGGAAGAGGAGGATGGTAAAGTTGGCCCCAGGAAGAGGAGGATGGTAAAGTTCACGTCAGGAAGAGGGGGATGGTAAAGTTCTCCTCAGGAAGAGAAGGATGGTAAAGTTTACCTCAGGAAGAGGAGGATGGTAAAGTTGGCCCCAGGAAGATGAGGATGGTAAAGTTGGCCCCAGGAAGAGGAGGATGGTAAAGTTGACCCCAGGAAGAGGAGGATGGTAAAGTTGACCCCAGGAAGAGGAGGATGGTAAAGTTGGCCCCAGGAAGAGGAGGATGGTAAAGTTGACCCCAGGAGGAGGAGGATGGTAAAGTTGGCCCCAGGAAGAGGAGGATGGTAAAGTTGACCCCAGGAGGAGGAGGATGGTAAAGTTGACCCCAGGAAGAGGAGAATGGTAAAGTTGGCCCCAGGAAGAGGAGGATGGTAAAGTTGGCCCCAGAAAGAGGAGGATGGTAAAGTTGGCCCCAGGAAGAGGAGGATGGTAAAGTTGACCCCAGGAGGAGGAGGATGGTAAAGTTGACCCCAGGAAGAGGAGGATGGTAAAGTTGACCCCAGGAAGAGGAGGATGGTAAAGTTGACCCCAGGAGGAGGAGGATGGTAAAGTTGGCCCCAGAACGAGGAGTATGGTAAAGTTGACCCCAGGAAGAAGAGGATGGTAAAGTTAACCCCAGGAAGAGGAGGATGGTAAAGTTGACCCCAGGAAGAGGAGGATGGTAAAGTTGACCCCAGAAAGAGGAGGATGGTAAAGTTGACCCCAGGAGGAGGAGGATGGTAAAGTTGGCTCCAGGAAGAGGAGGATGGTAAAGTTGACCCCAGGAGGAGGAGGATGGTAAAGTTCACCTCAGGAAGAGGAGGATGGTATATTTCACCTCAGGAAGAGGAGGATTGTAAAGTTCACCTCAGGAAGAGGAGGATGGTAAAGTTCACCTCAGGAAGAGGAGGATGGTAAATTTCACCTCAGGAAGAGGAGGATGGTAAAGTTCACCTCAGGAAGAGGAGGATTGTAAAGTTGGCCCCAGGAAGAGGAGGATGGTAAAGTTGGCCCCAGGAAGAGGAGGATGGTAAAGTTGACCCCAGGAAGAGGAGGATGGTAAAGTTGACCCACGGAAAAGGAGGATGGTAATGTTGGCCCCAGGAAGAGCAGGATGGTAAAGTTGACCCCAGGAAGAGGAGGATGGTAAAGTTGACCCCAGGAAGAGGAGGATGGTAAAGTTGACCCCAGGAAGAGGAGGATGGTAAAGTTGGCCCCAGGAAGAGGAGGTTGGTAAAGTTGACCTCAGGAAGAATAGGATGGTAAAGTTAACCCCAGGAAGAGGAGGATGGTAAAGTTGACCCCAGGAAGAGGAGGATGGTAAAGTTGACCCTAGGAAGAGAAGGATGGTAAAGTTGACCCCAGGAAGAGGAAGATGGTAAAGTTGGCACCAGGAAGAGGAGGATGGTAAAGTTGACCCCAGGAAGAGGAGGATGGTAAAGTTAACCCCAGGAAGAGGAGGATGGTAAAGTTGACCCCAGGAAGAGGAGGATGGTAAAGTTGACCCCAGGAAGAGGAGGATGGTAAAGTTAACCCCAGGAAAAGGAGGATGGTAAAGTTGACCCCAGGAAGAGGAGGATGGTAAAGTTAAACCCAGGAAGAGGAGGATGGTAAAGTTGACCCCAGGAAGAGGAGGATGGTAAAGTTGACCCCAGGAAGAGGAGGATGGTAAAGTTGGCCCCAAGAAGAGGAGGATGGTAAAGTTGACCCCAGGAAGAGGAGGATGGTAAAGTTGACCCCAGGAAGAGGAGGATGGTAAAGTTGACCCCAGGAAGAGGAGGATGGTAAAGTTGGCCCCAAGAAGAGGAGGATGGTAAAGTTGACCCCAGGAAGAGGAGGATGGTAAAGTTGACCCCAGGAAGAGGAGGATGGTAAAGTTGACCCCAGGAAGAGGAGGATGGTAGAGTTGACCCCAGGAAGAGGAGGATGGTAAAGTTGACCCCAGGAAGAGGAGGATGGTAAAGTTGACCCCAGGAAGAGGAGGATGGTAAAGTTGGCCCCAGGAAGAGGAGGATGGTAAAGTTGACCCCAGGAGGAGGAGGATGGTAAAGTTGACCCCAGGAAGAGGAGGATGGTAAAGTTGACCCCAGGAAGAGGAGGATGGTAAAGTTGACCCCAGGAGGAGGAGGATGGTAAAGTTGGCCCCAGAACGAGAAGTATGGTAAAGTTGACCCCAGGAAGAAGAGGATGGTAAAGTTAACTCCAGGAAGAGGAGGATGGTAAAGTTGACCCCAGGAAGAGGAGGATGGTAAAGTTGACCCCAGAAAGAGGAGGATGGTAAAGTTGACCCCAGGAGGAGGAGGATGGTAAAGTTGGCTCCAGGAAGAGGAGGATGGTAAAGTTGACCGCAGGAGGAGGAGGATGGTAAAGTTCACCTCAGGAAGAGGAGGATGGTATATTTCACCTCAGGAAGAGGAGGATTGTAAAGTTCACCTCAGGAAGAGGAGGATGGTAAAGTTCACCTCAGGAAGAGGAGGATGGTAAATTTCACCTCAGGAAGAGGAGGATGGTAAAGTTCACCTCAGGAAGAGGAGGATTGTAAAGTTGGCCCCAGGAAGAGGAGGATGGTAAAGTTGGCCCCAGGAAGAGGAGGATGGTAAAGTTGACCCCAGGAAGAGGAGGATGGTAAAGTTGACCCACGGAAAAGGAGGATGGTAATGTTGGCCCCAGGAAGAGCAGGATGGTAAAGTTGACCCCAGGAAGAGGAGGATGGTAAAGTTGACCCCAGGAAGAGGAGGATGGTAAAGTTGACCCCAGGAAGAGGAGGATGGTAAAGTTAGCCCCAGGAAGAGGAGGTTGGTAAAGTTGACCTCAGGAAGAATAGGATGGTAAAGTTAACCCCAGGAAGAGGAGGATGGTAAAGTTGACCCCAGGAAGAGGAGGATGGTAAAGTTGACCCTAGGAAGAGAAGGATGGTAAAGTTGACCCCAGGAAGAGGAAGATGGTAAAGTTGGCACCAGGAAGAGGAGGATGGTAAAGTTGACCCCAGGAAGAGGAGGATGGTAAAGTTAACCCCAGGAAGAGGAGGATGGTAAAGTTGACCCCAGGAAGAGGAGGATGGTAAAGTTGACCCCAGGAAGAGGAGGATGGTAAAGTTAACCCCAGGAAAAGGAGGATGGTAAAGTTGACCCCAGGAAGAGGAGGATGGTAAAGTTAAACCCAGGAAGAGGAGGATGGTAAAGTTGACCCCAGGAAGAGGAGGATGGTAAAGTTGACCCCAGGAAGAGGAGGATGGTAAAGTTGGCCCCAAGAAGAGGAGGATGGTAAAGTTGACCCCAGGAAGAGGAGGATGGTAAAGTTGACCCCAGGAAGAGGAGGATGGTAAAGTTGACCCCAGGAAGAGGAGGATGGTAGAGTTGACCCCAGGAAGAGGAGGATGGTAAAGTTGACCCCAGGAAGAGGAGGATGGTAAAGTTGACCCCAGGAAGAGGAGGATGGTAAAGTTGGCCCCAGGAAGAGGAGGATGGTAAAGTTGACCCTAGGAAGAGGAGGATGGTAAAGTTGACCCCAGGAAGAGGAGGATGGTAAAGTTGACCCCAGGAAGAGGAGGATGGTAAAGTTGGCCCCAGGAAGAGGAGGATGGTAAAGTTGGCCCCAGGAAGAGGAGGATGGTAAAGTTGACCTCAGGAAGAGGAGGATGGTAAAGGTAACCCCAGGAAGAGGAGGATGGTAAAGTTGGCCCCAGGAAGAGGAGGATGGTAAAGTTCACGTCAGGAAGA
Organism: Procambarus clarkii; assembly: GCF_040958095.1. Classification (NCBI taxonomy): domain Eukaryota; kingdom Metazoa; phylum Arthropoda; class Malacostraca; order Decapoda; family Cambaridae; genus Procambarus; species Procambarus clarkii. The sequence continues at coordinate 17,629,420 of NC_091181.1, read as the reverse complement.
GGGGGATGGAAAAGTTCTCCTCAGGAAGAGAAGGATGGTAAAGTTTACCTCAGGAAGAGGAGGATGGTAAAGTTGGCCCCAGGAAGATGAGGATGGTAAAGTTGGCCCCAGGAAGAGGAGGATGGTAAAGTTGACCCCAGGAAGAGGAGGATGGTAAAGTTGACCCCAGGAAGAGGAGGATGGTAAAGTTGGCCCCAGGAAGAGGAGGATGGTAAAGTTGACCCCAGGAGGAGGAGGATGGTAAAGTTGGCCCCAGGAAGAGGAGGATGGTAAAGTTGACCCCAGGAGGAGGAGGATGGTAAAGTTGACCCCTGGAAGAGGAGAATGGTAAAGTTGGCCCCAGGAAGAGGAGGATGGTAAAGTTGGCCCCAGGAAGAGGAGGATGGTAAAGTTGGCCCCAGGAAGAGGAGGATGGTAAAATTGACCCCAGGAGGAGGAGGATGGTAAAGTTGATCCCAGGAAGAGGAGGATGGTAAAGTTGACCCCAGGAAGAGGAGGATGGTAAAGTTGACCCCAGGAGGAGGAGGATGGTAAAGTTGGCCCCAGAACGAGGAGTATGGTAAAGTTGACCCCAGGAAGAAGAGGATGGTAAAGTTAACCCCAGGAAGAGGAGGATGGTAAAGTTGACCCCAGGAAGAGGAGGATGGTAAAGTTGACCCCAGAAAGAGGAGGATGGTAAAGTTGACCCCAGGAGGAGGAGGATGGTAAAGTTGGCCCCAGGAAGAGGAGGATGGTAAAGTTGACCCCAGGAGGAGGAGGATGGTAAAGTTCACCTCAGGAAGAGGAGGATGGTAAATTTCACCTCAGGAAGAGGAGGATTGTAAAGTTCACCTCAGGAAGAGGAGGATGGTAAAGTTCACCTCAGGAAGAGGAGGATGGTAAATTTCACCTCAGGAAGAGGAGGATGGTTAAGTTCACCTCAGGAAGAGGAGGATTGTAAAGTTGGCCCCAGGAAGAGGAGGATGGTAAAGTTGGCCCCAGGAAGAGGAGGATGGTAAAGTTGACCCCAGGAAGAGGAGGATGGTAAAGTTGGCCCCAGGAAGAGGAGGATGGTAAAGTTGGCCCCAGGAAGAGGAGGATGGTAAAGTTGGCCCCAGAAAGAGGAGGATGGTAAAGTTGACCCCAGGAAGAGGAGGATGGTAAAGTTGGCCCCAGGAAGAGGAGGATGGTAAAGTTTACCCTAGGAGGAGGAGGATGGTAAAGTTGACCCCAGGAAGAGGAGGATGGTAAAGTTGACCCCATTAAGAGGAGGATGGTAAAGTTGACCCTAGGAAGAGGAGGATGGTATAGTTGACCCCAGGAAGAGGAGGATGGTAAAGTTGACCCCAGGAAGAGGAGGATGGTAAAGTTAACCTCAGGAAGAGGAGGATGGGAAAGTTGACCCCAGGAAGAGGAGGATGGTAAAGTTGGCCCCAGGAAGAGGAGGATGGTAAAGTTGACCCCAGGAAGAGGAGGATGGTAAAGTTGACCCCAGGAAGAGGAGGATGGTAAAGTTGACCCCAGGAAGAGGAGGATGGTAAAGTTGACCCCAGGAAGAGGAGGATGGTAAAGTTGACCTCAGGAAGAATAGGATGGTAAAGTTAACCCCAGGAAGAGGAGGATGGTAAAGTTAACCCCAGGAAGAGGAGGATGGTAAAGTTGACCCCAGGAAGAGGAGGATGGTAAAGTTAACCCCAGGAAAAGGAGGATGGTAAAGTTGACCCCAGGAAGAGGAGGATGGTAAAGTTAAACCCAGGAAGAGGAGGATGGTAAAGTTGACCCCAGGAAGAGGAGGATGGTAAAGTTGACCCCAGGAAGAGGAGGATGGTAAAGTTGGCCCCAAGAAGAGGAGGATGGTAAAGTTGACCCCAGGAAGAGGAGGATGGTAAAGTTGACCCCAGGAAGAGGAGGATGGTAAAGTTGACCCCAGGAAGAGGAGGATGGTAGAGTTGACCCCAGGAAGAGGAGGATGGTAAAGTTGACCCCAGGAAGAGGAGGATGGTAAAGTTGACCCCAGGAAGAGGAGGATGGTAAAGTTGGCCCCAGGAAGAGGAGGATGGTAAAGTTGACCCTTGGAAGAGGAGGATGGTAAAGTTGACCCCAGGAAGAGGAGGATGGTAAAGTTGACCCCAGGAAGAAGAGGATGGTAAAGTTGGCCCCAGGAAGAGGAGGATGGTAAAGTTGGCCCCAGGAAGAGGAGGATGGTAAAGTTGACCTCAGGAAGAGGAGGATGGTAAAGGTAACCCCAGGAAGAGGAGGATGGTAAAGTTGGCCCCAGGAAGAGGAGGATGGTAAAGTTCACGTCGGAAGAGGGGGATGGTAAAGTTCTCCTCAGGAAGAGAAGGATGGTAAAGTTTACCTCAGGAAGAGGAGGATGGTAAAGTTGGCCCCAGGAAGATGAGGATGGTAAAGTTGGCCCCAGGAAGAGGAGGATGGTAAAGTTTACCCCAGGAAGAGGAGGATGGTAAAGTTGACCCCAGGAAGAGGAGGATGGTAAAGTTGACCCCAGGAAGAGGAGGATGGTAAAGTTGACCCCAGGAAGAGGAGGATGGTAAAGTTGACCCCAGGAAGAGGAGGATGGTAAAGTTGACCCCAGGAAGAGGAGGATGGTAAAGTTGACCCCAGGAAGAGGAGGATGGTAAAGTTGACCCCATTAAGAGGAGGATGGTAAAGTTGACCCTAGGAAGAGGAGGATGGTATAGTTGACCCCAGGAAGAGGAGGATGGTAAAGTTGACCCCAGGAAGAGGAGGATGGTAAAGTTAACCTCAGGAAGAGGAGGATGGGAAAGTTGACCCCAGGAAGAGGAGGATGGTAAAGTTGGCCCCAGGAAGAGGAGGATGGTAAAGTTGACCCCAGGAAGAGGAGGATGGTAAAGTTGACCCCAGGAAGAGGAGGATGGTAAAGTTGACCCCAGGAAGAGGAGGATGGTAAAGTTGACCCCAGGAAGAGGAGGATGGTAAAGTTGACCTCAGGAAGAATAGGATGGTAAAGTTAACCCCAGGAAGAGGAGGATGGTAAAGTTAACCCCAGGAAGAGGAGGATGGTAAAGTTGACCCCAGGAAGAGGAGGATGGTAAAGTTAACCCCAGGAAAAGGAGGATGGTAAAGTTGACCCCAGGAAGAGGAGGATGGTAAAGTTAAACCCAGGAAGAGGAGGATGGTAAAGTTGACCCCAGGAAGAGGAGGATGGTAAAGTTGACCCCAGGAAGAGGAGGATGGTAAAGTTGGCCCCAAGAAGAGGAGGATGGTAAAGTTGACCCCAGGAAGAGGAGGATGGTAAAGTTGACCCCAGGAAGAGGAGGATGGTAAAGTTGACCCCAGGAAGAGGAGGATGGTAGAGTTGACCCCAGGAAGAGGAGGATGGTAAAGTTGACCCCAGGAAGAGGAGGATGGTAAAGTTGACCCCAGGAAGAGGAGGATGGTAAAGTTGGCCCCAGGAAGAGGAGGATGGTAAAGTTGACCCTAGGAAGAGGAGGATGGTAAAGTTGACCCCAGGAAGAGGAGGATGGTAAAGTTGACCCCAGGAAGAAGAGGATGGTAAAGTTGGCCCCAGGAAGAGGAGGATGGTAAAGTTGGCCCCAGGAGGAGGAGGATGGTAAAGTTGACCTCAGGAAGAGGAGGATGGTAAAGGTAACCCCAGGAAGAGGAGGATGGTAAAGTTGGCCCCAGGAAGAGGAGGATGGTAAAGTTCACGTCAGGAAGAGGGGGATGGTAAAGTTCTCCTCAGGAAGAGAAGGATGGTAAAGTTTACCTCAGGAAGAGGAGGATGGTAAAGTTGGCCCCAGGAAGATGAGGATGGTAAAGTTGGCCCCAGGAAGAGGAGGATGGTAAAGTTTACCCCAGGAAGAGGAGGATGGTAAAGTTGACCCCAGGAAGAGGAGGATGGTAAAGTTGGCCCCAGGAAGAGGAGGATGGTAAAGTTGACCCCAGGAGGAGGAGGATGGTAAAGTTGGCCCCAGGAAGAGGAGGATGGTAAAGTTGACCCCAGGAGGAGGAGGAAGGTAAAGTTGACCCCTGGAAGAGGAGAATGGTAAAGTTGGCCCCAGGAAGAGGAGGATGGTAAAGTTGGCCCCAGGAAGAGGAGGATGGTAAAGTTGGCCCCAGGAAGAGGAGGATGGTAAAATTGACCCCAGGAGGAGGAGGATGGTAAAGTTGACCCCAGGAAGAGGAGGATGGTAAAGTTGACCCCAGGAAGAGGAGGATGGTAAAGTTGACCCCAGGAGGAGGAGGATGGTAAAGTTGGCCCCAGAACGAGGAGTATGGTAAAGTTGACCCCAGGAAGAAGAGGATGGTAAAGTTAACCCCAGGAAGAGGAGGATGGTAAAGTTGACCCCAGGAAGAGGAGGATGGTAAAGTTGACCCCAGAAAGAGGAGGATGGTAAAGTTGACCCCAGGAGGAGGAGGATGGTAAAGTTGGCCCCAGGAAGAGGAGGATGGTAAAGTTGACCCCAGGAGGAGGAGGATGGTAAAGTTCACCTCAGGAAGAGGAGGATGGTAAATTTCACCTCAGGAAGAGGAGGATTGTAAAGTTCACCTCAGGAAGAGGAGGATGGTAAAGTTCACCTCAGGAAGAGGAGGATGGTAAATTTCACCTCAGGAAGAGGAGGATGGTAAAGTTCACCTCAGGAAGAGGAGGATTGTAAAGTTGGCCCCAGGAAGAGGAGGATGGTAAAGTTGGCCCCAGGAAGAGGAGGATGGTAAAGTTGACCCCAGGAAGAGGAGGATGGTAAAGTTGACCCACGGAAAAGGAGGATGGTAATGTTGGCCCCAGGAAGAGCAGGATGGTAAAGTTGACCCCAGGAAGAGGAGGATGGTAAAGTTGACCCCAGGAAGAGGAGGATGGTAAAGTTGACCCCAGGAAGAGGAGGATGGTAAAGTTGACCCCAGGAAGAGGAGGATGGTAAAGTTGGCCCCAGGAAGAGGAGGATGGCAAAGTTGGCCCCAGGAAGAGGAGGATGGTAAAGTTGACCCCAGGAAGAGGAGGATGGTAAAGTTGACCCCAGGAAGAGGAGGATGGTAAAGATGACCCCAGGAAGAGGAGGATGGTAAAGTTGGCCCCAGGAAGAGGAGGATGGTAAAGTTGGCCCCAGGAAGAGGAGGATGGTATAGTTGACCTCAGGAAGAGGAGGATGGTAAAGTTAACCCCAGGAAGAGGAGGATGGTAAAGTTGGCCCCAGGAAGAGGAGGATGGTAAAGTTCACCTCAGGAAGAGGAGGATGGTAGAGTTCACCTCAGGAAGAGGAGGATGGTAAAGTTTACCTCAGGAAGAGGAGGATGGTAAAGTTGGCCCCAGGAAGAGGAGGATGGTAAAGTTGGCCCCAGGAAGAGGAGGATGGTAAAGTTGGCGCAGCAAGAGGAGGATGGTAAAGTTGACCCCAGGAAGAGGAGGATGGTAAAGTTGACCCCAGGAAGAGGAGGATGGTAAAGTTCACCTCAGGAAGAGGGGGATGGTAAAGTTCACCTCAGGAAGAGAAGGATGGTAAAGTTTACCTCAGGAAGAGGAGGATGGTAAAGTTGGCCCCAGGAAGAGGAGGATGGTAAAGTTGGCCCCAGGAAGAGGAGGATGGTAAAGTTGACCCCAGGAAGAGGAGGATGGTAAAGTTGACCCCAGGAAGAGGAGGATGGTAAAGTTGGCCCCAGGAAGAGGAGGATGGTAAAGTTGACCCCAGGAGGAGGAGGATGGTAAAGTTGGCCGCAGGAAGAGGAGGATGGTAAAGTTGACCCTAAGAGGAGGAGGATGGTAAAGTTGACCCCAGGAAGAGTAGAATGGTAAAGTTGGCCCCAGGAAGAGGAGGATAGTAAAGTTGGCCCCTGGAAGAGGAGGATGGTAAAGTTGGCCCCAGGAAAAGGAGGATGGTAAAGTTGACCCTAGGAGGAGGAGGATGGTAAAGTTGACCCCAGGAAGAGGAGGATGGTAAAGTTGACCTCAGGAAGAGGAGGATGGTAAAGTTGACCCCAGGAGGAGGAGGATGGTAAAGTTGGCCCCAGAAAGAGGAGGATGGTAAAGTTGACCCCAGGAAGAGGAGGATGGTAAAGTTAACCCCAGGAAGAGGAGGATGGTAAAGTTGACCCCAGGAAGAGGAGGATGGTAAAGTTGACCCCAGGAAGAGGAGGATGGTAAAGTTGACCCCAGAAGGAGGAGGATGGTAAAGTTGGCCCCAGGAAGAGGAGGATGGTAAAGTTGACCCCAGGAGGAGGAGGATGGTAAAGTTCACCTCAGGAAGAGGAGGATGGTAAATTTCACCTCAGGAAGAGGAGGATGGTAAAGTTCACCACAGGAAGAGGAGGATGGTAAAATTCACCTCAGGAAGAGGAGGATGGTAAATTTCACCTCAGGAAGAGGAGGATGGTAAAGTTCACCTCAGGAAGAGGCGGATTGTAAAGTTGACCCCAGGAAGAGGAGGATGGTAAAGTTGGCCCCAGGAAGAGGAGGATGGTAAAGTTGGCCCCAGGAAGAGGAGGATGGTAAAGTTGACCCCAGGAAGAGGAGGATGGTAAAGTTGACCCCAGGAAGAGGAGGATGGTAAAGTTGGCTCCAGGAAGAGGAGGATGGTAAAGTTGACCCCAGGAAGAGGAGGATGGTAAAGTTGACCCCAGGAAGAGGAGGATGGTAAAGTTGATCCCAGGAAGAGGAGGATGGTAAAGTTGACCCCAGGAAGAGGAGGATGGTAAAGTTGACCCCAGGAGGAGGAGGATGGTAAAGTTGACCCCAGGAAGAGGAGGATGGTAAAGTTGACCCCAGGAAGAGGAGGATGGTAAAGTTGACCCCAGGAAGAGGAGGATGGTAAAGTTGGCCCCAGGAAGAGGAGGATGGTAAAGTTGGCCCCAGGAAGAGGAGGATGGTATAGTTGACCTCAGGAAGAGGAGGATGGTAAAGTTAACCCCAGGAAGAGGAGGATGGTAAAGTTCACCTCAGGAAGAGGAGGATGGTAAAGTTTACCTCAGGAAGAGGAGGATGGTAAAGTTGGCCCCAGGAAGAGGAGGATGGTAAAGTTGGCCCCAGGAAGAGGAGGATGGTAAAGTTGACCCCAGGAAGAGGAGGATGGTAAAGTTGACCCCAGGAAGAGGAGGATGGTAAAGTTGGCCCAAGGAAGAGGAGGATGGTAAAGTTGGCCCCAGGAAGAAGAGGATGGTAAAGTTGACCCCAGGAGGAGGAGGATGGTAAAGTTCACCTCAGGAAGAGGAGGATGGTAAATTTCACCTCAGGAAGAGGAGGATGGTAAAGTTCACCTCAGGAAGAGGAGGATGGTAAAGTTCACCTCAGGAAGAGGAGGATGGTAAATTTCACCTCAGGAAGAGGAGGATGGTAAAGTTCACCTCAGGAAGAGGCGGATTGTAAAGTTGACCCCATTTTCTTTCATTATTCTTTCGAAAGAATATTATTTTGAAAGAATAATGAAAGAAATAATCCGTAAAGGAGTAAAAAGCACTACTCCTAACCAAAACATAAACCTGATAATATTCTACAAAACCAAGAAGACTTCTGAACTCCTTATCAAAAATAGCCCGAAGCCGACGGAGAACCCTCTACAGCAGTCAAGCGTTGTATACATGTACACTTGCCCCCACGAAGGATGTAACCTTCAATGTAAGTACATAGGTATGACGTCGACCAAGCTGACGAGGCGTTTGACATGCCATCTTCAATCTGGTGCCCCTAGGAATCACATGAGACAAGCCCATGACATTACTCTAACAAGAGAAATGTTGAACAAGAATACTTGCATAATAGACAAAACCCAAGATTCAAGAAGATTACAAATTCTTGAGGCAATTCACATAAGAATAGAGCGACCTACCATGAACACCCAAATCACGGAACTATTTACTCTACCCACCATGAGAGTAAGGACAAGACAAGAACATATCGATGCCAACACAGAAGACAATGTCCAACATAACAGGCCAATTACACTGGATTAATCTTTGTGTTTAGATAGGAGATGCCTCGTATGGGCCAATAAGCCTTCTGCAGCCCCTATGTTTATCCCCTATGTATCCCCCCATGTTTTCACCTTCATTGTATTATCACCTGACCTAATGCGGGTATAAAATCAACTAGTATTGTAAGATCTGTTCACTTGAGAATGAACCATGGAGGTTCGAAACGTCGTGCAAATTATACAAATAAGTGTAAATACACTCTATAGTAAATCACTTCTTTTCTTCACCTTAAAAGTACGAAAATGAGTTTTGGAGAACTCCTATTTCAATTAAGCCCTGATGCTAAGAAAATAGTTAGAGGGATAGAAGCCCTAAACCAGAAAATAATAAATACAGAATATGCGGTCATATTCAATGAAACATGTTTGAAAGAAAACCTGCTGCCAGTATACACCAATATATATATATATATATATATATATATATATATATATATATATATATATATATATATATATATATATATATATATATATATATATATATATATATATATATAATGTTGCACAACTTGCCTAAACACACAAGTGAAGTTATGCAACTTTAGAACACTTTCCCACCAGGAGACTCGAACCCTTGCCAGTACAGAAGCCTTCCAGCAACTGGCATAACAGGTACGCCTTTAACCCACTGCACCACGCTCAGACCCCTAAAAGAGATGGTAATTTCAGAGTATTTATACACCCCGAAGATTACCACCTCCCAAGGGCAACTAGAGCAAGTGAGGGGTCACTTACGTACATCATCAAGTCCCTGTTAATATGGGAGAACTCTGTGTCTATGCTTGATGCACAACTTGCCTAAACACGCAAGTGAAGTTATACAACTTTAGAACACTTTCCCACCAGGAAATTCGAACCCTAGCCAGCACAGAAGCATTCCAGCAACTGGCATAACAAGTCCACCTTTAACCCAAAATTGATGTGAGATATTCTCACATCAATTTCTGGAAATTGGGAACGTAAACGTGCCGGATGATCTGACCTCAGGGCGAATTTCATTGCCTCATAACTTCTGCAATTTAGTGACGTGAAAAGAAGAATTGGATGAAAAAGTATTTCCCAATATTCAAACCAATTATAAGAATCACGATTGGCTGAGTGAACGAGGTATTCTTATGGCCAAGAACAAAACGTCTACGACCTTAACAATATTATTCAGTCTAACATACAAAGCGAGGCAGTCACATACAAAACCGTCGACACTGTTGAGGAAGCAGATGAAGCTGTTAATTATCAAACAGAATTTTTTAATTCACTTGTTCTGCCAGGGATACCATCAGAAGTATGGCCATTGAAAATCGGCTTGCCAATAACATTTGTTGCAAAATACCAACCAGCCAAAACTTTGCAACGCCACGCGCCTATATATATATATATATATATATATATATATATATATATATATATATATATATATATATATATATATATATAACTTGTGACGGTAACGCGTTGGTGTTCGGCTGTTTAAGGCTAGGGGTATGGCCTCGTCACATAGTTATAAAAAAAAATATAGAAAACTGGAACTTCGTCTGTGGTAAGGTAAGGAGAAGATACACAAAACACAAGTAAATTTTAACAATGAAATTTTAATTACGTTAAAGAAATAAAACATGAATAAAATGCACAAACAAATTCGTATAATAAAATCAATCAATCAAAATAATAAGAATAATTAAATGACACAATGAAAAGTTACGTTAAGACAAAATAATAAGAAGTGCAATACAAAAATAAAGGTAAGGTGCTGGAATATTGGCTTTAAGCTACCACCTCTCTCAGTACACGCTAACGTCTAGCCGGGAGAAGTGTTAACCGTGGAAGCACTGAATATTCTGAGGTCTGAGGTCGTGGCGACCCCAGACATCAAGTAGTATGGGGGGGGGGCGAGTGCAGGTGCAGCCAGACCGGCGACCAATCAGCGGAGCCGGTAGCGATCAACAGGTAGTTTGGCGGTTTGAGTCTGAACAGGTGTCCCTGGCTGCATACGTTTTGCTCGCTGGCAAACCGTGGAGATGTTGTTGTCGTTGTTGGACATTTCTTCCCTAGTAGTTATATATATTTGTTGCGACGTAATTGTGGAGGGAAGAGCAGGCTCAATCTCTTGAAGGAGATTATCGTCACAACTCTCCCTCGAAGCCTGCGGTTCTGGAAGAAGTACGTTGTTATGTGGTGGAGTATTAGATGGAGTTGCTTCTACTTCATAAATTCTGGAGAGATCATGGGCTAAGATGTTGTCAGACTCTTGGTATAGCGTGTCTCCAGGTTGAATTTCTGCAGTTAGCAAGCCCATAGTAGAAGACGTTGAGATGAGAAGTGGGCGTGCTGCAGGAGGTGTAGGGTGGTGTGGTCCGTATTGATGGTGGACCGAGCACTTTTCAGGTGTGGAGTGAAGTGCTGAAGCTTCAGGATGAGGAAGAGTAGCTCCTTGCCAATTGTTTCGTAGTTCCTTGTAGCAGTAGTCGCTGACAGGTGTATTCTTCTCGCCTCGTTGCTGCATCACGACACCACCAACGTCGGTACCATTGGCGTCGACATGGAGGATGAAGGGCTTATCTGACGAGGTGAGAGTGGAATTAGAAGAGGGCAAAGGAGCACGATTATTATCCTGAAAGCATTTGGGAAGATCATTAAGGATTTCGGAATTAGAAAGCGCTGACTCCTTGTCAGTGTTTTCGGGAGGAGAAGCTGGGAAGGTCTCACTGTGGATGTAGGGTTCTGTGAAGGTAGAACAATTAGTCAGGACAGTGGGAGGAGTACCATTATATTGCTTCAGGAGGTTGACGTGGCACAGCTGGGTCTTCCGCCGCCTATCTGGAGTCTCTATTACGTAGTTGTTATTATTCCTGCACTCTTTGACGCGGTAGGGTCCTGAAAATCTGTTTTGTAAAGGTGAACCTGGGATAGGGAAATATGCAAGGACGAAGTCTCCCGGCTTGAATTTTCTTACTTTGCTGGTCTGGTCGTAATGAGTCTTCATTCTCACCTGGGCTTTCAATAGATTATCATGGGCAAAACGGTGGACTCTCTCGAGAATGTGTTGAAGGTTTTGAAGAAACTGGGGCACATTCTGATGCTCACTGAAGGTGGCATCTCGGAGAGAGTCTTTGAAAGCCTTAAGGGGAGTACGGCACTTACGGCCGTAGAGCATCTCATAAGGAGATACTCCTAGGGACTCATTGGGGAGACTTCTGAAAATACACATTATAAGGTCAATCTGCTTATCCCAATCCTTCGAGGTTTCACTACAAAACTTTTTCAAGAGTGCTTTGATAGTCTGATGACTACGTTCAAGAGAACCATGTGAAGCAGGATGATAGGGGCTGGACAATACCTGTTTGATGTTGAACTCCTCCAGTGTCCTTTTGAAGAGATCACTGGTGAAGTTGGTACCACAGTCGCTTTGAATCTCCCTAGGAAATCCGTATTGAGTGAAGATCTTCAATAGATGTTTGATAACCGTAGCAGCCGTGATGTTCTTCACTGGAACTGCTATGGGAAATCTGGTGGTAGGACACAGGATGGTTAGGATGTAGGCGTTACCTGAACTGGTCCGAGGTAAAGGACCAACACAGTCTATTATGAGTCTGTGGAAAGGTTCCGCAGGCACCTGTATGGGAATCAGTGGCGCTCTGGGAATGGAGATGTTCGGTTTGCCTGCCATCTGACATGTATGACACTGTTTTACGTACTGTTTGACGTTATTTACCATACCTGGCCAGTAGTAGTCTTGACGAATCCCATGGTAAGTCTTGTTGAAGCCGTAGTGGGAGAATGCTCCGTGGGCCAGGTGTAGAATAGTGGGCCGCAGGCTGGTAGGAATCACAAGTTGTTCGATGTTGGCCCAATCGTCCTCCTCCTTCAGTTTACTGGGTCTATATCTGCGGTAGAGCAAGTCGTTCTCTAGGAAGAACCCAGGAATACTGTCGGGTTGAGTCTCAGCCTGGAAAAACAATGGTGTTAAAGTAAGATCTTCCCTCTGCAACTTACGGAACTCCAGTTTGGTCAGATGCGGGGGGAGTTTCTGAGGGCCTTGAGGGACAGCGGTAGCAGTAGAGTCAGCTGGCTGTGGACGTGCGGCTTGTGCACGGGTGGTCACGAGAACCGGAGGAGATACTTCATCACTCTCTTGAACCTCTGCTGGAACATACTCTAGAATAGGGTTTATTGGCACAGAGTTACACACCTGGGGTTTGTCCATGACGATCAGGTTGGTCGGTTGCAGGTCTTCTGCCAAGTCGTTGCCTAGGAGAAGTTGCACTCCAGGCATGGGAAAAGGCTTTTCCCTGACGGCGACTTGGACTTCCCCGTTCACGTAGGGACAATCCAGATGGACTCTGGCGAGAGGGTATGGAGTGGTAGCAGTGAGGTCAGTGATGAAGACAGTTTCTCCGGTGTAGGTGATGTTGGGCACAGCCGACTTCAAGATGATCGATTGTAGAGCCGCTGTGTCCCTCAAGATCTTCAATTTAAAACGTCCCTCCGGATTTGAACCGTTGGCAGAGACAGTTCCAGTATACAGGTGGTTACTGAAAAGAGAAAGATCATTAACATCAACACCAACATTCATCACAGGCTTACCGGACTTAGGAGGAGTTGGTTTGGGTTTTTGTTGGTCAGTGATTCCCTTGTATTGAGACTTACCACACTTGTCTATGGTATGTCCATAGAGTCTACAATACTTGCAGTACAGTTGTGAACCAGCTTGATCGGGGCTCACTTTCTCGTAACTGTACCACGACTTCTTACTGGAGGATGGTTCGGGTGTCAGCCGGTGGATGAGGCTGTAAGTGTCAGCCGACTTAGCACACTTCAGGTAGTCGGTTTCTTCTTTATCTGCTAAGTAGAGGCGGACAGGAGGCGGCACACGCCTCAAGAATTCTTCAACAAGCATCAGGTTGACGAGTTCTGTAAAAGTAGAGACATGTGCTGCTTCCAGCCATTTCATGAAATACCTCCGTTTCGTGTTAGCAAACTCGAGGAAGGTAGTGGTACTTGCCTTCAGGTGGTCACGGAATTTCCTTCTATAACTTTCGGTGGAAAGTAGGTAGGCGTCCAACACTGCTTGTTTCAGAGTGTGGTAGTCATTCTCAGACGCCAAAGTACTGAGTGTGACTGCAGCTCTACCTGTAAGATGGACTCTGAGAAGTGTGGCCCATTGGTCGACAGGCCAACTGAGTTGATTAGCAAGAGTTTCAAAGGTGGTGAAAAACACATCAACTTCTGCTTCTACAAAGGATGGCATTAACTTACTTGCATGTGATATATTAAAACTGACGGGAAGATTGGCAGTAGCTTGCTGGCGTTGAGTGAAGTGTGAAGTTTCCAAGGCGATTTCACGTTGACGACACTCTAGAGCCAGAGTTGCTTGTTGCTTGTCATGTTCCCGTTGCATCTCCAACTCGCGTTGTTTGGTTTCAAGCCGTACGCGTTCCCGCTCCTGGAGTAAGGCAATCTCACGTTCTTGTTCTTCTCTCCTCAAGGCGGCCTCGCGTTCTTGTTCGTCTCTCCTCAAAGCAGCTTCGCGTTCTCTGAGGGTGATTTCTCGTTCTTGTTCTTCCCTCCGTATGGCAGCTGTTCGTTCTTCAATCTTGGCCAGCTCTAGTTTGAGTTTCATCGTCGCCAAATCAGTTTTATCTGTAATATAGTAAGTTTCATGAGTTTCAGAGTCGATCTTACCTTGCTCTAAATAGTAATCCAGCAACAGGTTGTATAGGTCATTTTTGTTGGCTTGGTAGGGAACTTCTAGTTGATACTCATGTGCAAGAGTTTGTAATTCAGTCCTCTTGGCACGACTTAAAGTCCCTATTTCACCTGCTGGATTTGTACGGAAAGCTTGGAGACGAAACATGGTGAAATTAGCAAATAAAGGTACACGAATATTCAATAGTGAATGTCAGAAACAGGACAACGTGGCAACTGGTACCATCCTGTGAGATCTTTAACAATTAAAGTTAAGTAAAAGATATTAAATGATTAAATTAAATCAAGGGCGCAGGAAATCTTGTACCCGGTACTCATGTAAGAGGATAAGGGCAAGAAAATCCTACTAACAAATGAAACAGAGTTTCGAAAACAAATGAAACAGTTAATTGTCTCAAAAGTAAAATTGGTAGTCCAAGAATGTAGGCATACCTTGCCAAGTCTCTATAGGACATAAAGCAAGTTTTTCCTACTGAATTTAATATGATACTTACAGAATTAGCGAACTTTTGTGCTCTGAAAAAGTAAGCTAATTCCCTACCGTTGTATGTATCATCATCTCTGACTGACGTGTAGGGGTGCGAGGTGTCAACCGGTGACGAGAACTGCTGCTGAGATCCCAATTCAGCAACTAAAGTTCGAGCTAGAGGAACTATGGCCCTCTTTGTCCTCCTACAGTCAGATTGCAGAAGATTGGGTACTCTTGACCCGGGGCAGACCACAGTACCAGGGTACCAATATGATGATCTGTCAGAATGAGAAATATTCAAGGGACATAGATGGTAAACACGAGTAATAACACGGAGGGAGAGATGACCAATTAAGAGTATGACTGCGGCCTACAGTCACCACGTAATCCAAAGTTGTCTCACCTTCACTATATGTTACTCTCGTAATGCACAATACACCGCACCTTATAAAAAATGAAATTGAATGAAAATTAGTAAAACTACGTTAACAAAGTTAAATACGCTTACCATAAATTACCACTTGGCACCAGTACCTGAGTGAAGCTCCTAGGACAGGCCCCCATATAACTTGTGACGGTAACGCGTTGGTGTTCGGCTGTTTAAGGCTAGGGGTATGGCCTCGTCACATAGTTATAAAAAAAAATAGAAAAAAAAACTGGAATTTCGTCTGTGGTAAGGTAAGGAGAAGACACACAAAACACAAGTAAACTTTAACAATGAAATTTTAATTACGTTAAAGAAATAAAACATGAATAAAATGCACAAACAAATTTGTATAATAAAATCAATCAATCAAAATAATAAGAATAATTAAATGACACAATGAAAAGTTACGTTAAGACAAAATAACAAGAAGTGCAATACAAAAATGAAGGTAAGGTGCTGGAATATTGGCTTTAAGCTACCACCTCTCTCAGTATACACTAACGTCTAGCCGGGAGGAGTGGTAACTGCGAAAGCACAGAATATTCTGAGGTCTGAGGTCGTGGCGACCCCAGACATCAAGTAGTATGGGGGGGGGCGAGTGCAGGTGCAGCCAGACCGGCGACCAATCAGCGGAGCCGGTAGCGATCAACAGGTAGTTTGGCGGTTTGAGTCTGAACAAGTGTCCCTGGCTGCATACGTTTTGCTCGCTGGCAAACCGTGGAGATGTTGTTGTCGTTGTTGGACATTTCTTCCCTAGTAGTTATATATATTTGTTGCGACGTAATTGTGGAGGGAAGAGCAGGCTCAATCTCTTGAAGGAGATTATCGTCACAATATATATATATATATATATATATATATATATATATATATATATATATATATATATATATATATATACATATATATATATATATATATATATATATATATATGTATATATATATATATATATATATATATATATATATATATATATATATATATATATATATATATATATATATATATGAGTGTGTATATCACGAAAGTAAACACGTGATTAAAAATGTGACAATGTCAGACCACGGAGGAAAAATGAAACAGGAATTTCCTTAAGTACTTTCGTATATTAATACATCTTCTGAAGATGTATTAATATACGAAAGTACTTAAGGAAATTCCTGTTTCATTTTTCCTCCGTGGTCTGACATTGTCATATATATATATATATATATATATATATATATATATATATATATATATATATATATATATATATATATATATATATATATATATGTCGTACCTAGTAGCCAGAACGCACTTCTCAGCCTACTATGCAAGGCCCGATTTGCCTAATAAGCCAAGTTTTCATGAATTAATTGTTTTTCGACTACCTAACCTAACCTAACCTAACTTTTCCGGCTACCTAACCTAACCTAACCTATAAAGATAGGTTAGGTTAGGTTAGGTAGGGTTGGTTAGGTTCGGTCATATATCTATGTTAATTTTAACTGCAATAAAAAAAAATTGACCTCATACATAATGAAATGGGTAGCTTTATCATTTCATAAGAAAAAATTAGAGAAAATATATTAATTCAATAAAACTTGGCTTATTAGGCAAATCGGGCCTTGCATAGTAGGCCGAGAAGTACCTTCTGGCTACTAGGTATGACATATATATATATATATATATATATATATATATATATATATATATATATATATATATATATATATATATTAGTATATTTTGCTAGCAGTCTTTCTTGTAAACATATGTTATTAAATATGACCAAAAAAGTAAGATTAACAATTCTAACACGAATTTTCTCAATATTTCCTATGTTTCTTTTTACTGTCGATGGTAATTGCAAAATCAATTCTCCAAAATTCATTTTTATTTCTAGTCTGACGCGACACTTGAATGCGTTTCGTAATAACTTATTACATTTTCAAAGACTTCCCAGGAAGCAATTTTAGGTTGCTACAACGTATCTGGAAAGTGTTGGAAAGTATTAACGTTTGTTTTTACGCATTAGATGCGTAATTTTGTGTGGATGTAAATAAGTTTCTAAAATGTATTGCACGAAACGTTAGCTAAAAAAAAATTGAAACCTTGTGGCAACCTTAAATGTTTCATAAACGTAGTATTTTATTGCTGTTATCATATATATAAGTAGAAATATAAAAGTATATTTCTACATTTAGTAAAATGGAACAGGGTCATAATAAAGGTTAATTCATCATTTTTACTCATATTCTTAGGAAGAGGTCGAGGAGGAAGGAGGAGGAGGAGGTCAAGGCAGAGGAGGAAGGAGGATGAGGTAGAGGAGGGAGTTAAAGAGGACGTTGAGGAGGAGGAAGACGAGGAGGAAGGAGGAGGAGGAGGAAGGAGGAAGAGGGCGAGGAGGAAGAAGGAGGAGAGCGAGGAGGAAGGAGGAGGAGGAGGGCGAGGAGGAAGGAAAAGAGCGAAGAGGGAGGAGGAGGAGGGCGAGAGGAAAGAAGGAGGGCAAGGAGGAAGGAGGAAGACGAAGAGGAGAGCGAGGAGGGAGGAGGAGGGCAAGGATGAAGGAGGAGTAGTAGGGCGAGGAAGCAGAGGGAAGAGACGGGTGAGGAGTAAGGAGGAAGGCGAGAAGGAAAGAGGAGGAGGTCGAGGAGGAAGGAGGAGAAGGAGAGCGAGGAAGAAGGAGGTGGAGGAAGAAGGAGGGCAAGGAGGAAGGAGGAGGAGGAAAGAGGAGAGCACGAGGAAGAAGGAGGAGGGCAAGGAGGAAGGAGGAAGAGGGCGAGGAAGAAGGAGGAGGGCGAGAAGGAAGGAATAGGAGGTCGAGGAGGGCGAGGAGAAAGGAGGAGTAGGAGGGCGAAGAGGAAGGAGGAGGGCGAGGAGGGAGGAGGTAGGAAGGTGGAGGAGAGCGAGGAAGAGGGAGGAGGAGGGCGAGGAGGAAGGAGGAGGGTGGGAAGGAAAGAGGAGGAGGGCGAGAAGGAAGGAGGAGTAGGGCGAGGAGGAAGGAGGAGGGCAAGGAGGAAGGAGGAGGAGGAGGAAGGAGGAGGAGGAGGAAGGAGGAGTAGCAGGGTGAAGAGGGAGAGGGAAGAGGAGGCAGGTGAGGAGTTAAGAGGAGGGCGAGAAGGAAGGAGGAGGAGGACGAGAAGTAAGGAAGGGAAAGGAGGAGGGCGAGGGGGAAGGAGGAGGAGGGCGAGGATGAGGGAGGAGAGCAAGGAGGAAGGAATAGGAGGTCGAGGAGGACGGAGGAGGAGGTCGAGGAAGAAGGAGGTGGAGGAAGAAGGACGGCAAGGAAGAAGGAGGAGGAGGAGGGCGAGGAAGGAGGAGGGCGAGGAGGAAGAGGGCGAGGAGGAAGGAATAGGAGGTCGAGGAGGAAGGAGGAGGAGGGCGAGGAGGAAGGAAGAAGAGAGCTAGGAAGAAGGAGGAGAGCGAGGAGGAAGGAGGAAGAGGGCTAGGAAGAAGGAGGAGAGCGAGGAGGAAGGAGGTGGAGAAAGAAGGAGGGCAAGGAGGATGGAGGAGGAGGAGGGCGAGGAGGAAGGAGGAGGGAAGCAAGGAGGAAGGAGGAGAAGGAGGGCGAAGAGGAAGGAAGAGGGTGAGAAGGAAGGAGGAGAGGGCGAGAAGGAAGGAGGAGGAGGGCGAAGAGGGAGGAGGAGGAGGGGGAGAAGGAAGGAATAGGAGGTCGAGGAGAGAGGAGGAGGGCGAAGAGGAAAGAGAATGAGGAGAACAAGGAGGAAGAAGGAGGAGGAGGAGGTGGGCGAGGAGGAAGGAGGAAGAGGGCGAGGAGGGAGAGGGAGGAGGCAGAAAAGGAGTAAGGAGGAGGCGAGAAGGAGGGGGAGGGCGAGAAGGAAGGAGGGGGGAAGGAGGAGGGTGAGAAGGAAGGAGGAGGGCGAGAAGGAAGGAGGGCGAGGAGGAGGAGGTTGAGGAAGAAATAGGGCAAGGAGGAAGGAGAAGGAGGAGAGCGAGGAGCAGGAGGGCGACGAGGAAGGAGGAAAAATTCCAGGTAGAAGGATGAGGTCGAGGAGGAAGGAGAATGAATGGGAAGAGAAGGGGATGAGGAGGAAGGGGAAGAGGAGGGGTTAGAGAAGGTGAAGAGGGGGGGGGGAGGGGTAAGAGAAAGGAGGATGAGGAGGAAGGGGAAGAGGCGGGGGAGGGGGTAAGAGAAGGGGGATGATAAGGAAGGGGAAGAGAGGAGGGGTAAGAGAATGGGGATGTGGAGGAAGGGGAAGAGAGGAGGGGCAAGATAAGGGAGGGATGAGGAGGAAGGGGAAGAGGAGGGGAGGGGTAAGAGAAGGGGGATGAGGAGGAAGGGGAAGAAAGGAGGGGCAAGAGAAGGGGGGATGAGGAGGAAGGGGAAGAGGCGGGGGAGGGGTAAGAGACGGGGGATGAGGAGGAAGGGGTAGAGAGGAGTGGCAAGAGAAGGGGAGATGAGGAGAAAGGGGAAGATGGGAGGGGTAAGAGAAGGAAGGAGAAGAGCAGGGGGAGGGGGTGATGGTCACCACGCGCGGGTATGAACACTGGCCCACCCGGGTGATGGTCAGCTGGCTACTGCTGACCGTCGCCTGTTGGGACCCTCACGACAACCGTCGCTGCCTCACCAACCATTGTTCAATTGATAATATTAATTTAATTCATTAGTAAATTCAGAGATAAAGTTATGTAAATCATTATTATCTGATTCTTTATTTTTCTTGCTGTATTTGATGAAGATGAACACACCATAGTCATCTACCAAGACATGCCTGTATAATCCAGCGCCCTAACACGTCATGGCAACTCTGTAGGCCTAATGTGTATACGCTCCATGCCTCACACAGGTCCCGCTATACTCTCCCTCCCCATCTTCTCTTCCCTCCTCCCTTCTTCCCCTTCCTCCTCGATCTCCTCCTCATTAATTCCTCCTTGAGCTCCTCTATCTTCTACTCTTTCCTCCTCCTCCTTCCTCCTAGCCCTCCTTCTTCTCCTTCCTCCTCGTTCTGTTCCTTACTCCTCGCCCTCCTTCCTCCTTCCCCTCCTCATTCCACCTCTCCTTCCTCCTCGCCTTCTTACTCCTTGCCCTCCTTCTCCTCCTTTCTCCTCGTCCTCCTCCTCCTTCCTCCTCGCCCTCCTCCTTCCTCCTCCTCGCCCTCCTCCTCCTACCTCGCCCTCTTTCCTCCTTCTTCCTCCTCGTCCTACTCCTTCTTCCTTGCCCTCCTCCTCCTTCTTTCTCCTCGTGCTCCTTCTCCATCCTCCTCGCCCTACTCCTCCTTCCCAATCGCTCCTCCTTGTCCAATTCCTTCTTCCTCGCCCTCCTTCCTACTTGCCCTCCTTCTTACTCCTCCTCCTTTCTCTTTGCCCTCCTCGCCCTACTCCTCCTTCCTCCTCGCCCTCCTCCTCCTTCCACCTCACCCTCCTCCTTCCTCCTCGCCCTTCTCCTCCTTCCTCCTTGCCTTACTCCTCCTTCTTCCTCGCCTTCCTCCTCCTACTTCCTCCTCGCCCTACTCCTCCTTCCTCCTCCTCCTTCCTCCTTGCCCTACTCCTCCTTCCTCCTCGCCCTCCTCCTCCTTCTTCCTCCTCGCCCTACTCCTCCTTCCTCCTCGCCCTACTCCTCCTTCCTCCTCCTTTCTCCTCGCCCTCCTGCTCGAAGAGTCATTAGAAATATGTGTAGGATAATAAACCCTACATTGTTTGAGTTAGGGAAAACACCATTTGTCATATAGATACTGTTCTTAAAGATTCTCCCATTTTGCACCCGCAAGATAACATATAAGATTTTAAGGGTTGATGAATGTTAATCTTCTTGTTTGATAAACTGTGCACTTGAGACATAGTTAATAAGAACACGCCAATATATAAGACAACAAAACATTTTCAGATTCTTTCACACTACTTTCCAGCAACATTTACAATTTATATAAATTATTTTAGGGAATAATACATAAATTTTATATTTAAACATGATATTAGTGTTTAGTGGAATGCATAAGGAGTCAAATTGTGTTATAATGAGCGATTTTTAGAAAATTTGGAAAACTACTTCTTTTCTGATCATTGAATAACTAAATGTATTTTGAAGGTTTCATTCAGCCATTAAATATCATTCACAATTTATAAATGAATTTTACAAAAAACACCATAAATTTTATATTTAAACATGTGAAAACTATTTTACATTAAAAAACTATTTAGTCTCCGTGGTGTAGTGGTAAGACACTCACCTGGCGTTCTGCGAGCGCTATGTCATGGGTTCGTATCCTGGCCGGGGAGGATTTACTTGGCGCAATTCCTTAACTGTAGCCTCTGTTTAACGCAACAGTAAAATGTGTACTTGGATGAAAAAACGATTCTTTGTGGCAGGGGATCGTATTCCAGGGACCATAGGATT
This sequence comes from Procambarus clarkii, assembly GCF_040958095.1. Taxonomy (NCBI): domain Eukaryota; kingdom Metazoa; phylum Arthropoda; class Malacostraca; order Decapoda; family Cambaridae; genus Procambarus; species Procambarus clarkii. The sequence goes on along the minus strand of NC_091181.1, from coordinate 17,608,550 downwards.
AAGGACTTGCCCAAAACGCTACGCGTACTAGTGGCTGTACAAGAATGTAACAACTCTTGTATATATCAAAAAAAAAAAAAAAAAAAAAAAAAAAAAAAAGGTAATACATTAGGAACAAAATAGTCGTAGAAAAACAATTTATTATTAAACCTATGTGTTTGGATTTTTGGATTAAAAGTTTCTCAAAGGCTCTCCTGCACCATTCTCAATGCAAGTCACCTATGGGAAGTACACCTATGGGAAGAGATAGATGAACGTTTTCTATACGATTTGTGTTTGCTGGGTTTAGTTTACACACACACAACTATAACCTGCAAACACTAAACAGAGTTTTACTATGCTATTATTTAAACATCTTTCGACTTATATACTGGCATTTGGGTGAGGAGATATGTTACAACAGTTTTGGATGAAGTGAACAAAACTTTCAACACAAGACAGAACACGGTGCAATGCAATGCTTCCATCCTCAGCCACAGCTCAGAATGGAAGCAAGTCAATGAAGAACTCTGTAGGGTAAGGCAGGACCTAGTCAACAACGGCTTCTCCAATTGTTTCGTTGAAGACATCATAGATGAACGTTTTCTATATGATTTGTGTTTGCTGGGTTTAGTTTACACACACACAACTATAACCTGCAAACACTAAACAGAGTTTTACTATGCTATTATTTAAACATCTTTCGACTTTCAACACAACATTTTTGTTTCATCACATCAACAACAGTTTCATCACAGTCTTTTGAAACGTGGGGTGAAGTTACCTCTGTAGAACATTCATGTTCAGCTAATTCTAGAGGTACTAATTTTTCTAAAGTTTTTAGGGTGGTAGTGCCTTGACACTGAACCTTAACTATTCGTAATATACCTTGGCGATCAGGATGAAAAACAACAATTTTGCCTATAGGCCAATCTGACCTGGGTCCATCACTGTCTACTAGGACTAGATCACCTGGTTTTAGTTGAACTTTATTAAATGGGCTTGCAGCTCCATAATAATACTCTTTCAGAGCAGTGAGATATTTACGAATCCACACTTCATTCCATTTTTCTATCACTCTCGAAAGATGTTTGAAACTTTCCACTAAGTCACTTCCTTTAACACATGAAGGGTCAGCTGGATCCTCGTCTGGTAGAGATATTAGAGGACTCAGAAAACTACCATGAATCAGATGAGAGGTACTCAGGGGTTCTCTCTAGGAGAAATCATCTGAAAGATAGGTCAATCGTCTGTTGTTGACTCGCGCCTCAATTTATGTGACAAGGGTTTGCAACTCGGTAAGGCTAATTTTTTGTCTGTGTAGAGCCTTTCTAGCTTGTGGAGGTATAAGTTTCCAGTGGTACTGTCTCTATTTGAGCACTGTGGATTCGCTCGCTGGCCGCCAGGGGGTCAAGACGTGCTCGCCTGACCTGCCAGTTGTTGTCTGGTGTTGAGAGGGGGCGGGTGCGGTTTGCGTGCAGTGTGCCCGCTGGCCGGAGACCCGGCTGGCGGTATGGTTGTTGGTGGTGATACCCGCATTCGGCGGGTTGACACGGTGCGCTTGGTTTTTTCTGGTGCTGTGGACTGGCCCATTGTGGAAGTAGTACTATTGGATGTGCTCCGTGTGGACGTCCCTGATTTGTTAGGGCTGGAAAAGCTCTCGCCTACCCGAGTGGCGGTGTTCTTAGCCACGACTTTGTTTTACCGGGAGTTTCTGGTGCGATGGGATGCCCACACGCTTACTATTCCTGATTCGGCTGTGACCGTGGAGATTTCGGATCCCTGGGGGCCCTTGATATATGTGAGTGTTCACGGTGTGCCGGTGACTTTCCTCGTGGAGGAGCTGACGTCGGTCTTTACGCGGTATGGTGTGGTGTGGTAGTGAACCACCGTTTCAACACTTTGAGTGCGGGCCAGCTGCGAGGGGTACGTTTGGGCGCTCGGACGCTCGTCATGCGGGTCACGACCCTTATTCCGTCGAGGATTTTGTTTCGTGGGCTTCCTCTACAGATCTTTTATCAGGGCCAGACCAGGACCTGTTTCCGGTGTGGTGCTGAGGGCCACGTGGCCGCCGGCTGTGATGCTCTTCGTGCTGAGGCCCCTTCGGTTTTCCTGGAGGGTAACTTTCCCTGCTTGTCTGAGCTTGGGGCTTCCTCGGCGGATCCTTGCTCTGTCCTGGTGCCTGGCGTGGTTCCTGCGGCTGTTTCGGCAGACGTTCCGTCTGTCCCTGGTATGTCTGCCCCTCTGGTGAGCTCTGTGGACCTGGAGACTCCTGCTTCGGATCTTCGTCGTTCGGTGGTTGCGGAGGTGCATCCGCGGCCGGTTGATTCCATGGGGGCCTTGGATGCTGCTGTAGGGGTGGTGCCTGCTTCTCCTGCCAGTGACCGTCTGTTTCCCAGGGCTGGTCGGGGTTGTGGTGGGTGAGCCCTTCCCCCTGCCCTCTGCCTCTGCCTCGTCTACCTCGTCGCCTTTGGTGGTTTCCTCGCTCCCTAGTGCCTATTCGCCTGCGCTAGCTCTGTCGTCCGTGCTGGGTACCTCACGTGTGCTGGAGTGTGCTCTCCCACCTGCTGTGTCTGATCCTTCTCCGTTGCCGGTCTCCGGGTGTGGTAGTGGCTTTTTGCTCCATGCTGTTGAGGCTACTGTTCTGCATGATCGTGCTGTCCCGGCTTTGGGGCCGCCTGCCGTTGGGTCTTCTGGGGCACCGCTTGCTGGGGGTGACAGTTCCGACGATCAGCGGCCTCTTTTTAAGTGCTGACGCTCGGCTCGGGGTGCGTCGCCTCGCCGGTCGTGGGCAGAGGAGCATGATGCGATGGACGATGATGCTGTGGCCGATGCTGTGTTGCCTCCGGTGGTGCCTTCTGTGTTGGACGCTGTTGGACTCCACGGGCCTCGGTGCGGTGCCTGGCGTCGACCGGAGTGCACGCCCTAGTGGGCGGGCCGGTGTGCGGCCTGCCGTGCAGTCCGGTGTGCTTCCTGGTGTGCGGCCCTGTGACCAGCTTCCTAGGGGGAACCCTTCCCTTTCGTCCTCTCGTCCGGCGAGGTGGTCTGCCCCGGGGCAACTGGGGTTTATGACTGTGATGACCTGGTGCGTCCTGTTCCCTGGTGCCCATCTACCGTCTGGGTTCCACGGGTGCGGTGTTTTGTCTCGGATGTGCTGAATTTGATGCCTCGGCCTATTGTGCCACATGGACTCCCGATTCCTGAGGGTGACCAACTTCTTTGGGAAGCTTACTGCTTACGTTTTCCAGCTCGGGAGTACCCACAGAAGTATGAATGATTGGTGTGTTTGATTTCTGTCTGTGTTGGGCGTGATGTTTCCCCAGTGCCTGTGTACACAAGTGGGTGTTCTTGTCTGTGAGTGTGGGTGTTGTTCTTGCCCATGCGTGGCCTGTTTTGTTGTGCTTGCCTTTTATACGTGTTTGTGGTGTGGTTGTGTGCGTTTGTGGGTGTTTGGTGTTATTTCTTGCGTGTCATTGCGCACACCCCGTGTTTTGTGTTGGGGTGGCGGGCGGTGTTGTTGTGTATGTTGTTTGAGTGCATGTGTTTCTTTTCTTGGTCTCGTGTATTGCTTAATTATTTATACTATATTTCTGATTTTTATGTTATTTCTGTTTGTATTTCACTGTTTATGTATTTCGCTGTTTTTCTGTTTTTGTTTTTTGTTGTTTCCTGTAGTTTTGTACTTTTACCGGTATGTCAGTCTGGTCTGGTCTGGGTCGAGGGAGGGGAAAGACGTACTGTGCGCGCTCCGTTAAAATCGTGACATTAACTGGGATTTCTTAGGACTACAGCCATGGATTACTGATTACAGACATTACAAAGTGCACAGTGACCCACTGGAAAATTGTAAACAGTTATTAACAATGGAACTTTGTGTTAAATAGAGAATAAACGGGAGACCACGTGTGAGCCAGTGCATGAGGCTTTGTGTACATGTGTGTAGGCGGTATGAGGAAAAAATAGTGAACAGTGATTCGTGGAACAGTGAAGTGGGACGGGTATCACAACACACATATAAGTTGGAAGTGTAGGAAAATCGTGCATAGAATATTATAAATATAGAATACTAGAAATATAGAATAGTGGCAAGAGGCGGCATCAGCTAGGCTGTGTTTACACAAGCCACGAGGCCTACCCCAGGGCAGTCCCACAGTGATAAAATACGGAAAATATATAGTGTAATATGGAAATGTGGATCTAGGAATTAGTAATAAAGTGAGTGAGTACCATTGCGAGCCGGGAATTAGGCAGAAAATTCCTTGTAAGAATACAAGCAAAGAATAAATCAGTGTTATAAATCGGGTAACTGGAAACTGGTGACATCAATCTGGGACAACAAGAGGTCACCTGTGCCGACCGGGGGACCAGCTTCGCTACCCTACGCTAAGCACCTGTCATAAAGTTTGAACAAAATAACATACATAATATTACAAATATACGGTATACATATAATATTATAAATATTAAATATATAAATATATATATATAATTTTATAAAGAGTTAAAAGGACTGACATCAACAAGTGATCCATACAGTGAAGCACAAATACAATACAATACAATACATCAGACAATGGAGAGGTGTGGCAAGTGTTCGGGAGTATTGGGAAAACGTAATGTAGGCGTCAAGTGTGTTGCAAGTAAGATTTCACCTGGGCTGTGCAGAATTATCTCCAGGATGCACAAAAAGGCAAGGAATTTACTGGGTTTGCAAAGATGACAGATTAATGTTGGAGAACATAACTAAACTGATGAAAAACGTTCCCGAGTCACAGAGATTATCATTCACAGAAAAGCTACCAGTGATATATGCGGACTGTGAAAAGACAACATTGGATAACGACCAAAACTCAGGAACAGATAGTTTAAAGAACCGCAGCAGTAGTGTGGAGGAAGAGGGTATTGTGGTACAAAATAACAGCAATATTGCAGAGCCAGGTAATATAAACGATGAGAGCAACAGTGAGACAGTGCATAAATGAAGGAATTGGGACGAAAGACGGAGATGGCTCCAATAAAGAGATAGACAAGACAGACACGGGTATAAATACCTTGAAAAACGCAAAACCGGAACATATTTGCAAATTCTACGCTAAAGGAATATGCAAATATGGAAAATTAGGAGCAAAATGCAATTTTCTGCATCCTCGAAAATGCAGGAACATGTTGGCGAGGGGTATATGCCGTTTTGGAACAGGGTGTAGATACTTCCACCCTAAATTATGTCAATTTTCAATTAGGGACATAAAATGCTACAATCTTCAGTGTCCGGAATTCCACGTGAGAGGTACACAGCGTTATAGACAGGAAGATCAATATGACACTACTGGAAATTTTTTAGTGGAAGGCAGAAACAGAGTAGAAAATATAAGAGAGAGGAACAGTCAGATGGAACCACTACAGGATTACCGAGGGAAAGGGAGATACCCACAAGACTGGAATACAAATTATCAACAAGCACACAGGTAATACACCGCACAACACCCGTCCTACTACCAAAACTGGACGAACCACTTCCAAAACAACACACTCTGGACCGGGGTAGAGTGGAGGGAGAACTACCAAAGCCCACCAAAAGTGACACGCAATGTGGGAAATCATTCATATTTGCAAACATACAAGGCTTGAAACCAAAATCAAGAAATAAAGTTAAGTTCATAAATGGCCTCCTAATAGAATCGAACTCAATATTTGGTGCATTTACAGAAACCCACACAAAATATCACATGGATAGTGAAATCTGGATTCCGAATTATAATCTATATAGATGTGACAGAGTAATTAGGTCAAGTGGAGGAGTAGGTCTGTATATTAAAGAGGAGCTGGCATGCACAGAGCTCCTGAACTCGTCCAATGAGGTGGTAGAGGTACTTGGAATCAAGGTAGAAAATATGAATCTACTTATTATTTTAATATACAAACTGCCAGATGCAACAGTTGAGAAATTCACTGAACAGATCCACATAATAGCGAATATCCTTGATAACCTAGCAAACCCAGTACCAGATATCATCTTCCATGGAGACTTCAATCTACCCAGTTTAAAATGGAGAATAGTAAACAATAAAATCATAGCAGGAAGTCAATCTCGAAATAACCAACCACAGGTCAGAGAACTACTGAGATTCAGTGACAAATTCTCGATCAGTCAGCAGATTACAGAACCAACTAGGAACAAAAACACGCTGGACATGATATTCACGAACAATGAGGAACTAATCAGAGACATTACTGTCTCAGACACTACGTACTCGGACCACAAGCTCATTGAAGTGCAAACTAACATTAATAACGGTAGTAGGCCCAAGAGAAACAACAAGCGAGAAGGGCTATTCAATAAATTCAATTTTAATAATAAGAGGATAGACGGAGAAAATAAACAGGGAACTTACAAACATTCAATGGGAAAATGTTCTAAGAAATAAAAATCCTACACAAGGAATAGAAAAACTGACTTCTGAAGGATATGAAGTCTGTCTGAAACATGTTCCTTTGAGGAAAGCCAGAAAGAGGTCCAATGTAGAAAGAGAACGCAGACGACATTACAAAAGGAGGAAGAAATTTACGGAAATGCTTAAGCAGACACGACTCTCCATACAGAGAAGAAATAATTTAAACAGGGAGATTGAAGAAATCGAACAGAGACTGAAGCATTCCTATCAGACTGAAGAAAGGCAACTAGAACAGAAAGCAATTCAAGAAATAAAGAAAAACCCAAAATATTTCTTCACATATGCTAAATCAAAAGCGAAAACTACTACCAGTATTGGACCTATTCGTATTAGTGAAGGTTCATACACTGAGGATGACAAAGAAATTAGTGAAATCCTAAAAAAGCAGTATGAGGACATGTTTAGCACTCCGATACTCAGCATGAAATTGGAAGATTCGGACAATTTCTTTATAAACGATACTCAAAACACCTGTATATATAACTGATATCAACACGAGCGTGGCAGATTTTGAAAGAGAAATTGAGAATATGCCTATGCACTTAGCCCCGGGTCCAGACTCATGGAATTCAATATTTATAAAGAAATGCAAAATGCCAGTAGCACAGGCACTCAGTATAGTGTGGAGGAAGAGCTTGGACACAGGGGAGATACCAGATGCGCTTAAAGCAGCAGACATTGTCCCTCTACACAAGGGTGTTAGCAAAGCATTGTCAAAGAATTATAGACCAGTTGCACTAACGTCCCACATAATAAAAGTATTTGAGAGAGTGATCAGGAGTCAGGTCACTAGATTCATGGAAACCAATGACCTCCACAATCCAGGCCAACATGGATTTAGAACAGAAAGATCATGCCTCTCACAGCTACTTGACCACTATGACAAAATCACTGAGGCATTAGAGGAAAAACATAATGCAGATGTCGTGTACACAGATTTTGCAGAGGCATTCTACAAATGTGACCATGGAGTGATTGCACACAAAATGAGGTCAATGGGTATAACTGGTAAAGTAGGACGCTGGATACTCAATTTCCTGTCGAACAAAACACAAAGAGTAACAGTCAATCAAGTAAAATCGAGTCTGAGCACAGTTAAAAGCTCTGTACCTCAAGGTACATTCCTTACACCACTGCTGTTTCTTATTCTCATATCAAATATAGACAAAAACATAAGTCACAGCTTCGTGTCATCCTTTGCAGATGATACAAAAATCAGCATGAAAATTACCTCTGCTGAAGACATTGATAAACTACAAACAGAGATAAACTACAAACAGATATTAACAAAGTTTTCGATTGGGCAGCAGAAAATAACATGATGTTTAACGGTGATAAATTTCAGAAACTCAGATACGGCAAAAATGAGGATCTTAAACATAATACAGGGTACAAAACACAATTGAATCTGCCCCTAGTAGGAAAACAGCATGTCAAGGATTTGGGAATAATGATGTCCGACGACCTAACGTTTAGGGAGCATAACCAAGCAAGTATTGCGTCAGCCAGAAAAATGATAGGATAGATTACGAGAACTTTCAAGTCCAGAGATCCGATCACAATGGTTGTACTCTTCAAATCACTTGTGTTGTTCCGTCTTGAGTACTGCTCAGTACTCACTTCCCCCTTCAGAGCAGGAGAGATTGCTGAAATTGAGGGAATACAGAGAACATATACGGCACGCATAGACGATATAAAGCACCTAAATTATTGGGATCGTCTCAAAGCTCTCCAAATGTGCTCACTAGAAAGGAGACGAGAGAGATACCAAATAATATACACATGGAAAATACTGGAGGGACAGGTCCCAAATCTGCACAGTAAAATAACAACGTACTGGAGTGAACGACATGGAAGAAAATGCAGAATAGAACCAGTGAAGAGCAGAGGTGCCATGGGCACAATCAGATAACACTGTATGAACATCAGAGGTCCACGGCTGTTCAACGTCCTACCAGCGAGCATCAGAAATATTACAGGCACAACCGAGGACATCTTCAAGAGGAAACTAGATTGTTTCCTTCAAGGAGTGCCAGACCAGCTGGGCTGTGGTGAGTATGTGGGCCTGCGGGCCGCTCCAAGCAACAGCCTGGTGGACCAAACTCTCACAAGTCAAGTCTGGCCTCGGGCCGGGCTTTGGAAGTAGAAGAACTCCCAGAACCCCATCAACCAGGTATCAGTGGTTTAGGAGGCCTGTTATTATGTACTATTTTGCACCTGTGTCTGGGTTGGGCCGGGCTTGTTTGTACGTTCTCTTTTTGTATTTCTGTACTTACGGTTTTGTGGCTGTGATTGCGTTTTGGTATGCTTGTGTGAAGGTGTGATTCTTTCCTGGCTCCTGCGTGGGCCGTCTAGTTTGCCCTGTGTGGGTTTGTTTACTTTGCTCTGTTCGTTATGGTGTGAGTGCTTGTTGCGCATCCGTCTCTGTACATTATTGTTTCCCCCTTTTTACTTTGTAGGGGTTTTTGTTTTACTGTTCCTGTGTATTGGGTGTTTTCTTGCCATTATTTACTGTTATTTGACTATTTCATGTGCCATGTGTTGTTGTTTGCCTTGTGCTGCTTATGTGGTTGTATACGACGTGTGTGTGTGTGTGCTTGGATTTATTGTATGTACATTATTTCTGTTATTTCTGTTCTTCCCGTTTGTATTTCCCAGTTTATGTATTTGATGTATTTCTATTTTCTTGTTTCCTGAATTTTTTTTATATTGCCTCTTTGTCAGTAGTTTCGGAGGCCTGGTGGTGTTTTGTACTATTCTGCACCTGTGTTTGTATTCATGTGCCTATGTTTTATGTTATTTATCTCTTGTGCTATTTATCTGTATCGGTTCTGTTTTATGTGGACGTTCCCGTGCCCGTTTTCGGGTTTTCCCCTTTTTGTTCTTTTGTCCGGTGTTTATGTAATTGTTTTCTTTATGCTGTACCTTGTGTAATTCTTTTATAAAAAAAATAAAAAATTGAGCACTATACGTACCTTTGGATGGTTCCATATTTCTCTTAAGCATGCTTCTCCTGCCACAAAATTAGATCCGTTATCCGAGATCATCAGTTTGGGGCAGGATCGACGTGCATCAAACCTGCGAAAGGCTTGTAGGAACTCTTCTGCACTCATGTCAGAAGCTACTTCTAAATGTACGCCTCGTGTGGTTGCACACGTGAAGAGGCATATGGGCTTTCACCGGAATTTTATCTGGAGTGCCTGTTAAAATAAGTGTTCCTGTGTAATCAACACCTGTGGTATCAAAGGGACGAAGGTGGACAACTTGTTCTTTAGGAAGTGGTGGAGGTCCTGGATAAGGACACACTCGAGCATCATACCTCCTGCAGATCACTCAAGATTTAATAAGAGATCTGACAGTTTGGCGACCTTGGGGAATCCAAAATATCTGTCGTAGATCAATGAGAGTGTCTAACACTCCACCGTGCAAGGTCCCATGTTCATGGTAATGTACAACTAAAATTAAGTTTAGTTATGATGTGGTGACACGGTAGAAGCATAGGATTCATTGCTTCTAAGTTAATTTCAGCATGAAGCAGACGTCCTCCACACCTTAGTATGTTGTAATTATCCGAATTAAACCAAATGCCCAGCGACTTAGTTAATTTATCTGGAAGATGTTCATATTCTCTCCCATTTGTCTCCGTTTGAGCTTGTTTGACCCAGTATTTGAGAGGACTAGGAAATATATATTTAATCCCTATCTTATTGAGGAAGTCAAATACAATTTGAGTAACTCCTAGCAATTTACCCAAACTAGAATAATGGTGAGGATTAATAACCGAAGGTCGAGAGGGCTCTGGATCCACGGTAGGGACAGTGATATTGGTCACTATGACTTGTGGTCTTTGTTTAGGCCACTGAGCACTGATCAACCATTGGGGTCCAGTAAACCACATCTCGGTTTTAACTAGCTGTTTTAAGGTTAAACCTCTTGATAAATAGTCAGCTGGATTGTCCTTGGTGGGGACATGTCTCAGTTTATAATTAGCTGACAATTCTCGTATTTCCCTAACTCTATTGCTGACGTAGGGAGTTTTGTTGTTGTTGTTTCTTACCCATTGTAAGATTGCCTCATTGTCTGACCACACTACTATCTCACCAAAGTGAATATTATTGAGTGTATTGATCAGGCAATGAGCCAGCCTTACATCTACTAATAAAGCAGTTAATTCCATTTGGGGTAGTGACCTGTTTTTTAATTGGGGCCACTCTAGCCTTAGAAGTAAGTAGAAATCAATGCTGAGTGTTGACTAAATAGGCTACTGCGCCATATGCTTTGCCTGAGGCATCACAGAACACATGCAAATTTGTGGGTAAATTTTGTCCTAAGGCATTACGAGGGAATTTTAGAATACTAGGTTTATTGAAATCTGTAGTTAATTGCTGCCATTTATCTTGCAGCTCATGGGGTAACGGATCATCCCAACCCATATTAATCTGCCAGCATTCCTGCATGAGGAGTTTGCCCTTAATTAAAATGGGGTTAAGTAAAGCCTAAAGGGTCAAATGGTTTACTGACATATGAGAGTAACTTTCTCATGGTTAGGGGAGAATTATGAATTTCTACAGACTTAATATTTAATTCGTCAGTGGAAGTATTCCATTTCATGCCTAGAACGTTCAGCTTATTTGGTACTTGATACTCGGGAAATTCTTTCTCGGTGATTTGGTTCAGTTGTTGATTATTACAGACCCACGACTGTAAAAACATATTGGCTCCCAGTAATTCGCAGATAGCATCATAATAAATTTCCACTAATTTGTTTTATCATTAGTGGTTCCCTGGAAGTTATCGACGTATAGGTTGTTGCTAATTTCATCCTTGTAGGAGCTATTTGATTTTTTCTAGTGAATATCCAAGGTGGCTTGCAGTAAGAATGGTGAAAAGGTTGCTTCAAATAGGGCTGACGCAAACCAATAGGTGAAGATGTCACTGTTAGGATCTTGTGGATCCTTTACCCAGAGAAATTTAGTAACGTCACGATCTTCATTTTGCAAACCTACCCTCAAAAAGGCTTTACTGATGTCAGCTGTGTAGGCGTAAATGCCAGAGCAAAATCGTAACAAAACATCTTGTAGTCTTTGGGTTAGACTAGGCCCGGTTTGCAGGCAATCATTTAGAGACAAACTTATCTGCCTTTATTTTGGCACTGCAGTTGAACATGATTCTGATCAATGTCGTCACTGAATCTTTCAGGACAGTGTGATGAGGGAAATAATGGTATAATTTATGGTTATCTTGGTCAACAACTTCTATGAATTTGTTAGCAAGCTGTTGCTGTATCAATTTGTGATACAGTTGCAATTTGTCAGATTGTTTTTGTTGCCTAACTGACTAATTTTAATTGAGTTGACGCCAAAATATAATTTACAGAAAGCTGTGGGTGGTTCAGCTTCCACGGCAATTTCACCCAATATTGGTTATCTTTATAGATAACCGTATCAAGATATTGTTGGTAAGTCTATGTGTCATCTGGACTAAGTCGCTCAGGAACTATACACAAGGTGTCTAAATCCCATAATTTGCACACAGATGGATTAGATTCATCATCCTCGGTTATGTCTCTGATTTGTAATAGTGACTGTTCTAAGCCTAGTCATGCCACTATTGAATTATTCTGTTGATTATTGTAGATTTAGATTTTTGCTGGGGTAGCACTAGTCTTGTGAGTAATTTCCCTCCAACTGACAGCAACAAATTCATACCTCGTTCCCTGGTGCATCCAGTAATAAATCTATAGTAATTATCAGCTCCAATGAGAATACTCACGTCGCTGAGACAGTCTGAATTAATCTTATAATCAGCTAGCCTCATGCCACTGCATTTAAGAAGTTTAACTGTGTTACCAAAACCTGTAACATGTAGATCAGAGGATATCTTGTCAACGATTATGACTTGTATTGGGCTGGTGTAGCCTCTTAGACGTACAAACAATTTGACAACTTGGTAGTCACAAGGTCCACTATTTGTTAAAAATCCAGAAATATTTAATTTCACTCGAGTTGCAGTTTTCAGTTTTCACCAATCAACTAGATGTTGAGTAATGGAGTTTTTTTGTGAACCTTGGTCAAAGACACCACGAGTGAAAATTCTAGACTTCTTGTTGATTAATTTTAATTGAGCCGTAGGTAATGTAGTGTTACTACCCGACTCTGTTGTAAGTACATTTATTTCCTGATGTACTTTACGATAGTTGCCTGAATCTTTATGAAGATTCGTTGAGTTTGATTGGGCATTTCCACATAGGGTATAATGATGTCTAGCTTTGTTGCACTTGTTGCACATATGTAACGTGATTGTACAGCTATTAGGGTCATGGGAACCACATGCATTTTGTGCATCTGCGTAATTCTTGAAGACGTTTGTTATGGCCCTCTCGGGATGCAACTGGGTCCTTACTCTGATGTTGTTAGAGGAAGATATATATATCCGTTCCCAAGCCAGTAGTGGCTATCAAGGGATGTGATCCGTGACGCAAGTAACTTAAAGGGAGTAGGGAAAGAAAGTTAAGAACTTAATATTATAATTATCACCATTACCAATTAAATATATAAAATCAAAGAGTGCACAAGGGGGAGGGGTATTAACACTTTACAAGTGGATAAATCCACAATCGATGTCTTCTGCTGAAGACGCTGGTGCCATAACTCTCGGTGCCGAATCCTTGGTGCTTTCTTCGTGGCCTCACAACGAATTCTCCAAAGAAGTTGAGCCTACCCTGGCCACAGGTCAGCCAAAACACGGGTCCACTGGGGGCACCGCCGTGGAGGCCGTCAACCACACGTCCAGCTGGTCTGCTGGCAGGTTCTGAGCCAACAAGGCTGGTACGGCCACTCCACGAACGATAAAAGGGGAACGCCCTAGACAGGAGCCTCGTGTGACACCACAAATCACTCTCCTGTCTTCAGTACCCCAGTGGATGATCGTCTCCAACAGTCGGTCCCAGGTAAATCCTATTACTGCCACTCCACTGGCAGGCTTAACACACCACAATGTTCTTCCGGGGGGACGACGTCACAACAGCTGCAGCAAAGTTCAAGGTATGGAGACTGGCTGCCTCGGGTAGACTGACTCAACTCCCATCACAGCAGTCCCAGGTCGACTCTGTAAGCAGACACGTCATCAATAACTGGGACACTAAAACACCTCACTTACAGGCTCAGACACAAACGCCCGACACATCCACTTCATAGATGGCGCTGGTGTCTGAGCACCACCTCACCAGAGGTCAGCAGCGGCGGTGTAGAGTGCTGAACGGGACTGGAAACTGGCCCTTGTGGCCGGTATTCGCCGTCCTCCCCAGGTGTCGTCGTGCGTTTGGCGGGGGTTTCAGGAGCTGACCCACAGATGGCGTGGTCGTTACTGCTCCGTGCTCGGACGCTGGATCCGGGTTCGTAACACCTCCCCACCAAAAAGAATTTGGTTTGGTGTTCTATAAAAGGAAACGCAAACCAAATTAGTACGACGACACAACTCCAAATGGACTTACTTATACTGTAATCTGGAAAGGTGAGGCTGTCTCGTCCACAGAACTGTACTGAGGAAAAACCCTGGCACAAAGGGAGCTTGAAAATGGCAGGCGATGACCTGCCTGACGTAATCTTCCACACCTCCTCTGCGATGGCAAGCAGGGGCATCATCTCACATCTCTTGAGTAAGGATTGGTTTCGACACGATCTGGGGTGACTCGACACTTCCCTGTGTCGTGGCACCGATGATGGCTGATCACAGACGGCATTTCTGGTGCCGGTCCGGTAGACCTTCAGGGAGACAGGAACCTGGAATACAGGAGTCTGATAATTCAGAGTGATAGCGACAGTGGGCAAGTCAGTACTTACTACACACTCCTCTACTAGGCCCACACCTAGTTCCAACAGGGCTGCTTGCTCACCGAAGATGGCATTCGCTCTGCCCACGTCAGGTCGACCAACGTTCCGTATAACGCTGTATTGAGGCTCAGCAATCACGCGGGGGGTGTCAACCTGTCGGAAACAGTCACTCATATTATCATTTCTCGTACCTCCTGTATCTACTATTACCTTCCAGGTCCCTTCTTCAACTGCAACACTTGCAGTGCAAATCTCTAATCCCTGGGACCTCTTCACGATGTTCATGGGAGCCATCATTCGTCGGGTCGTCCACCGGTCCTCACTGAGAGCACAAACGAGAATCAAAAATACCGCTAAGAAACGTTTGGTTACCTGAGGAATAAGCTTCCTGAGCCTGTCATGTCCATAACCGGCTATATCCACTAGCCTGGTTTGGACCAAAGAGGGCACTAGACCTTTCGAGCACACCTCACATACCTCTGACGTCTGGGGAATCTCTGGCCGGTTCCATGAATGCTGTACCTTGCCATACCGCAAGTACACCTCCGCCTTCGCTCCAGACTCGTTGGTATCCGTGGGTGTCTGCACACAAGGCCTCTCTTCTAGCTCAGGTACTTCTGCCATCGTAACCTCCTGTTCCTTGTCGAGAGAAGAATCAGAAGACACTGCTAGATAGCTGTCGATCTGCGGGTGAGAGGACAAATTAGACATGTTCAAATACGGGTCTGTCTCTACCTGGACATTACCACGGCCCGTCGTTACCTCAGACCTTGCTGTTCTGGCTGACTCGTCCGCTATCTTGGGATGATTGGTGCTCCAATCCGTCACCAAGTCGTTGGCTAGTACCACGTCAATCCCAGCCACAGGGAGGGTATCGACTACTGCCAACGCACAGGTGCCACTGAAATAAGGCGAGTCGAGATGTACTGGCACTAAGGGGGCGATGTACTGCGTCCTAGGAAACCCAACCAGGACAACCTCTGGTCTCCCATCCACACTTACTCCCTCGGGTAACGAGCTCTTCACGATCAGGGACTGGTTTGCTCCACTATCTCTGAGCACTACAACTGATCTACCAGTATGATCACTCGATACATACCCGCCTGAAGTGTGAGGGGAAAACAACCAGGGTTCTTCCTGCGTCGTCGTTGACTGGCTTCCTGCTGGTGATATTACACAGCTCATCATCATCACCTCCCTACGTGCGCTGCCACCTCTTCTGCCTCGGCACCTAGCAGCTATATGCCCTTTCTGCCCACAAGTCCAGCACACCATATTCCTCCTCGGGCTCCGGTGTTTCGGACTGCTAGGACTTTTTCTTCGAGGGCTACTTGGGGGCGTCTTCTTAGCACTTTGTGGGATGGGTCTTTCCTCTTCTTCATGAGGTCTGTCAAACCGGCGTTGGTAATGCCTTGGGACGTACTTAGCAGAAGGCCTGTGCGTCAGGATGTATTCCTCGGCCATAGTGGCTGCCGCACTCAAGGTCTCCACCTGCTGTTCCTCCAAGTACGTCTTGAGGTCTCCAGACAAACAATCCTTGAAGTCCTCGAGCAGAATCAGCTGCTCGAGGTCTTCCTTGGTCTCCACCTTCCGAGAGGCACACCATTCCTGGAAAAGTCGCTCCTTGATCGTGGCGAATTCGGTGAAAGTGTGCTCTGAGGTCTTTTTCAGGTTTCGGAACTTCTGCCTGTATGCCTCAGGTACCAATTGGTATGCCATGAGCACAACCTTCTTCACCTTGTCATAATCGCCGGAGTCGTCAAGGGATAACGTGGAGTAAGCGATTTGGGCCTTCCCAGTCAAGACTGACTGTATCATGATGGCCCAATTCTCCCTTGGCCACTCCAAAGAGGCAGCGACTTTCTCGAAGGCTGCAAAGAATTTTGACACTTCCCTCTCATTGAATTTGGGGACCATTTTGATGTTTCTTACCGGATCGAAACCGCTGGTGTCCGTTGTTGGCCTCCGACCACCACCTAATCGCAATACTTCTAGTTCATGTTGTCTCTGTCTTTCTTTTTCTTCTCTCTCTCGCTGTTTCTCTTCTCTCTCTCGTTCTTCTCTCTCTCGTTTCTCTTCTCTCTCTCGTTCTTCTCTCTCTCGTTTCTCTTCTCTCTCTCGTTCTTCTCTTTCTCTTTCTCGTTCTTCTCTCTCTCGTTTCTCTTCTCTTTCTCGTTCTTCTCTTTCTCTTTCTCGTTTCTCTTCTCTTTCTGCTTTCCTTTCTTCTAATTCTAAACGTCTCATTTCTAATTCTTTATCTTGTCTCTCTCGTTCCATTTCTAATTTCTTCCATTCTATTTCACGATTTATCTCTAGGGCACGCATTTTGACTGTTAGGAAGCTGATATTAAGCTCACCTGCATCACTGTCAATGTCGCTGCCCTTATCTTCCTTTTCCGTGGAAGCTATTTCCTCACCTTCCTTTGTACTAGGAGCCTCGCCTTCCTGTTTCTCTTCTGCCTTCAAGTGCCGGTGAACCTTGGACAAGATCTCCACACGGGAATCACTGGCACGGATCTTGATCTCCAGGTAGGCGCTCACTAGTACAAGTTCCGGTTTGCTCAGATATTTTAATCTGGCAAGACAGTCCACTCTGTTCAGAAAAGCCTGAACATCGTCCAGATCATCGATGGTAGCCTTTTCTGCCATTGTCACAGATGGAACACTCAACTAGACACTAGCACTTGACACACCGCTTACACTTTAGCACTTAACGCACCGAGCACTGTTCTACGTCAATATTGCACTTTATTGCACCTGGCACCTCACTTGCCAATATTGCACGTAATCACTTCGGGCACCGCACTACGCAATATCGCACTTAATCACAGCGAACCCTTCGCTCTACAATATTGCACTGAATCACTGAGCACCGCACTACTCAATATTGCACTTAATCGCTTAATCACAGCGAGCACCGCACTGCACAATATCGCACTTAGTCACTCTTGAGCACCGCACAGGACGTATAACGTCACAATCGTCACACACAGGGGGAATTATTTACAGGGATTACGCCACTTCACCACCCCTATCAAACATACTTAACAAGGGGACGGATCCCGCTGGGGATGCCAATTATGTTACGGCCCTCTCGGGACGCAACTGGGTCCTTACTCTGATGTTGTTAGAGGAAGATATATATATCCGTTCCCAAGCCAGTAGTGGCTATCAAGGGATGTGATCCATAACGCAAGTAACTTAAAGGGAGTAGGGAAAGAAAGTTAAGAACTTAATATTATAATTATCACCATTACCAATTAAATATATAAAATCAAAGAGTGCACAAGGGGGAGGGGTATTAACACTTTACAAGGGGATTAATCCACAATCGATGTCTTCTGCTGAAGACGCTGGTGCCATAACTCTCGGTGCCGAATCCTTGGTGCTTTCTTCGTGGCCTCACAACAAATTCTCCAAAGAAGTTGAGCCTACCCTGGCCACAGGTCAGCCAAAACACGGGTCCACTGGGGGCACCGCCGTGGAGGCCGTCAACCACACGTCCAGCTGGTCTGCTGGCAGGTTCTGAGCCAACAAGGCTGGTACGGCCACTCCACGAACGATAAAAGGGGAACGCCCTAGACAGGAGCCTCGTGTGACACCACAAATCACTCTCCTGTCTTCAGTACCCCAGTGGATGATCGTCTCCAACAGTCAGTCCCAGGTAAATCCTTTTACTGCCACTCCACTGGCAGGCTTAACACACCACAGTGTTCTTCCGGGGGGACGACGTCACAACAGCTGCAGCAAAGTTCAAGGTATGGAGACTGGCTGCCTCGGGTAGACTGACTCAACTACCATCACAGCAGTCCCAGGTCGACTCTGTAAGCAGACACGTCATCAATAACTGGGACACTAAAACACCTCACTTACAGGCTCAGACACAAACGCCCGACACATCCACTTCATAGATGGCGCTGGTGTCTGAGCACCACCTCACCAGAGGTCAGCAGCGGCGGTGTAGAGTGCTGAACGGGACTGGAAACTGGCCCTTGTGGCCGGTATTCGCCGTCCTCCCCAGGTGTCGTCGTGCGTTTGGCGGGGGTTTCAGGAGCTGACCCACAGATGGCGTGGTCGTTACTGCTCCGTGCTCGGACGCTGGATCCGGGTTCGTAACAACGTTTAATCCTAGAATTGTGTTCTAAGTAGGTACTGCACTTGAAAGTGAGGTGTTCCTTATTGCAGAACAAACATTTTCTCTCCTGTAAGATTTGTCTTCTTAGTAGGCGTATCAACTACAATCTCAGAGTTACAGAATACGTACCTGTATTACTACTCTTATTTCTAGCAAAAGTAATAGTAGATTTGGTTTTGTGTTTATTAGACTTAACTGAAGTCAATATTGGTTTTACTGAATCTCAGTATTAGGCTGCTTGGGCTCAAATTTAAATTTATCATGAGCTTTTAGCCAATTGACAGTGATTCTCAGTCCCTCAATTATTTGATCAAGAGAGAGAATCTCTGTTTTGTAATGTGAGCAGATTTCTGCTAAAATGTTACAAGGAAGTTTCCTCTGAAGGAGTAACTTAAGTGACCATTCGGAAGCTGATACATTCACTTTAGTACCTAAGGCTTTCACGAGAGAGACTACTTCCAACCTGAAGTTCTGAAGGGAGCCTGGTCTGTTACTGGGTGAACTCATATCTAGTAATTAATAATATAAGTTAGCTACACTCAATTCGTTGTTGCAGTAATTAACTTCCAACAATTAGATAGCTACATCATAATTACTCTCTGAGATAAATTGGTTATTACCTTCTAGGCTTCCCCTCTGAGGAGGCTTTGAAGGTAAGAAAATTTGGTTACCTTATTGTTAGAGGTTTTAGAGTGAAAATGGACATTAAATGATGTCCAAAATGTATCCCAATTTTCTTCATCCAGTCCAGCAAAGGTAGGCAAGTCCAAACAAGGTAAACGTGCCTCTGCTTGTAATACACTGGGTTGAAATACAGTTACATTTGGATTTACTTTATGGTTTTCTATTAAAGCAAGTAGAACATTAAACTTATCTAGGGTGTCATCTTCATACTGAAATGTTTCCTGCTATGGCTAAAAATAAGATTTTTTTCTTTGACTTTTACTTGATCATTTTCCTACTGATATTGTGTTAATGTGACTACCTCACAAGCGAGGTAGACCTCAAACAGAAAGAAATTCCACTGGCAGATATTTAACTTAAAGCCCAAGATCATAGGAAAGCAGGAGCAAACCGCCAGGCTTCACCACATGGGTGAAACCTGTCCACTTAGGTCGTTGGCTCCTTCTAGTAAAACTAATAAAGGATTGTTACGAACCCAGGTTCATCGTCAGAGCACGGAGCAGTGACGTCAATGCCATCTGTGAGTCCGCTCCCGAAACCCCCACGAAATGGACGACGCCGTCTAGTGGTGGCAAGAATATGCCAGCTCGACATGCTAGATTCTTGTCCTGGTAGCTTGTGAGGTAGCTAGTGCTGATCTCTGGTGAGGTGGTGCTCAGAACATCAGTGCCATCTATTGAGATAGAAGCTGTACGTTTGTGTATAAGCCAGTAAGTGATGTTTCCTAGAGGTCCCATGTAGTGTCCCAGTACTGATGACGTGTCTGCTTTCACAGAGTCAACCTAGGACTGCTGTGATGTACGATGAGTCAGTCTACCAAAGGCAGCCAAGGTCTCTTCACCAGTCTGCTTTGCAGAAGCAGTGAGCCGCAGCCGGACGAGCACCACAGAGTGTTCAACTGTCTGCCTGATGAGTGGCAGTGACGGGATTCGCCATACCCGGGGCTGGCTGGTGGAAGAGACGTCCGACTGTGGTGCCGAACGAGGAGAGTAAACAGCAAGTTACACGAGGCTCCTGCCTAGGGCTCGCAACCCTAGTATACGTCGTGAAGTGGCCTAACAGCGAGGCTGATTGGTACCTGCCAGCTACAGGCTGGACTGTGGTTGTGGGCCATCATGACGAGGCACCCAGTGGAATTGTGATTTGGCTGGCCTGTGGCCAGGGTAGATTCATTGTGGTTTCCTGGTACCTGCAGAGGGTAGTGCCATGGAATAGGAAACCAGGCAAGACTGCACGGAGTGAGCGTCACCAAGTGTTCAGCGTCTTCAGAGGGAGACGAAGATGTAAATTGTGTAGTAATATATCCCGTTTGTGACGTTTATTTATATATAGTGTTGGGAAAAGAATTGAATTATATATAGACAAAGTGATAAACTTGTGTATTTAATGTACCTCCCCTGTTTATTTTTCTTGCATTACGGAGCTTACCCTTTGAAAGCCTCTACTAACTTGGGGCCGGATACCCAAACTCTAATACCATCAGAGAAGAACCTGGTTGCGTCCCATTAGGGCCGTAACATAACTGGCATCCCCAGCGGGATTCGACCCCTTGTCATGTACGTTTGACAGGGGTGGTGACGTAGTGCAATCCCCTGTGAATAATTCCCCTGTTTGTAATTATTAGGACGTTATATGTCCTGTTCAGTGCAGTGTGATCGATTGCAGTATTGGCGAGTGCGGTGCTCGGTGTGTTAAGTGCTCAAGTGAAGGGGTGTGTTAAGTGTTCATGCACCACTTTAGTGACAATGGCGGAGAAAGTGACCATTGAGGATCTGGATGATGTTCAGGACTTTCTGAACAAGGAGGACTGTCTTGCCAGATTGAAATATCTGGGAAAGCAAGAACTTGTGCTAGTGAGTGCCTATCTGGAGATCAAAATACGTGAGTGATTCCCGTGTTGAGATCTTGTCGAAGGTTCACAAATATTTAAAGGCCGGGGAGGAGCAGGAAAGCGAGGTACAAAGGAAAGTGAGGTGGTAGTTGCCACTGAAAAGGAAGATAAAGGTAGTGATGGTGAAAGTGATGCAGGTGAACTGAATATAAGTTTTCTAACTGTCAAAATGCGTGCCTTAGAAATAAATCGTGAGATAGTGGAAGAAATTAGAAATAGAATGGGAAATGAAAAAAAGGAAATGAAAATGAAAGAAAAAGGAAATAAAAATGAAACGTTTAGCCTTTGAGCAAGAAAGACAAGAAAAAGAGAAGAACGAGAGGAACGAGAAAGAGAAGGAAAGAGAAGAAAAGAAGGAAAGATTACACGAGTTAGAAGTATTGCATTAGGTGGTCAGAGGAAAACAACGGAAACAAGTAGTTTCGATCCGGTAAAAAATATAAAGATGGTCCCAAAATTCAACGAAAAGGAAGTTTCCAAGTTCTTCGCCGCCTTCGAGAAGGTTGCTGCCTCTTTGGAGTGGCCAAAGGAGAATTGGGCCATCATGATACAGTCCGTCTTGACTGGGAAGGCCCAAATTGCCTACTCCACGTTGTCCCTTGATGACTCCAGTGATTACGACAAGGTGAAGAAGGTAGTGCTCATGGCTTACCAGTTGGTGCCTGAGGCTTATAGGCAGAAGTTCAGGAACCTGAAGAAGACCTCAGAGCACACGTTCACCGAGTTTGCGAACATCAAGGAACGGCTTTTTCAAGAGTGGTGTGCTTCTCGAAAGGTGAAGACGAAAGAACTTGAGCAGCAAATACTGTTGGAGGACTTCAAAGACTGCCTGTCAGGGGATCTGAAGACATACTTAGAGGAACAACAGGTGGAGACCTTAAGTGCAGCAGCCACTATGGCTGAGGAATACATCTTGGCGTATAGGTCTTCTGCTAGGTATGTCCCAAAGACCTACTCAAGATATTCGGTAAAACATAAACCATAGGATAAGACCGCCCCTCGTAGTGCCGCCAAGTCAACCCCAGATAGTCCTAGGTTTAGTCCAAAAAGGGACATAGTGTGTTGGACCTGTGGAAAGATAGGGCACATGGCTGCTAGGTGCCGTAGCAGTGCTGGTAACAATCCACGTAGGGAAGTTATGCTGGTGAGTAGTATAGCACCACCGGTGGCCACCCTAGAGAAGAGGAAAGAGTTGTTCGCCCCATATACTTCACAAAGGTATGTATCAAGTGACCACTCAGGTAAGCCCGTGGTAGTATTCAGAGACAGTGGAGCTTCCCAGTCTCTGATTTTGGAAAAGCCATTACCTGAAGGTGTATCAGCGAATGGGAAACAGAAGGTTATCCTAGGTGGTTTTCCTTCCACATTGTACGTTGTCTCTTTGATAAAGGTGCATCTAGAATCCCAACACTTCAGAGGCGAGTGTAAGTTAGCTGTGGTGGACAGCCTTCCCATAGAAGGAATTGACGTTATCTTGGCCAATGACTTAGCCCTAGGTTTGTTACCTAACCATCCCCTGGTCATGGAAGATCCACTGTGTGAAGAGACAAGTCCAATTGTGGTAGCACAAATAAGGTCTCAGGCTCAGTTCCAGGTACCATCGGATTTAAATACTTTGTTTGATTCTCCTATCCCACAGGTTACGAGTAGCCCTTCACCAGATCCGCCCGTCCCGATGCCAGTTCCTGAATGCTGGACTCGAGTCAGTCTGCTAGAAGAGCAGAGGAAGGACCCTAAAGTACAAAAGTTGGCAAATACCATAGTCTCCTACGAAAGGAGGTGACCTGTACGTCTGGTCGAATGAAGTACTGTATTGCAGGTGTCCACCGAAATACCACCAGTCAACTGAGGTAGGTAAGCAGATAGTCGTCCCAGCCGTGTTCCAATCTAAGCTGTTAGAAACAGCTCATGCCGATAGATTTGCTGGACATGGTGGGGTTTCGAAAACCTTTCATCGCCTAGCTAAGTGTTTCTACTGGCCACACATGAAGGACGTACGTCGCTTCTGCAAATCCTGCCACGCCTGCCAGATGGCAGGGAAAGCAAACCAGCCTGTCCCCAAAGCTCCTTTATGCCCTATCCCTTCCATAGGTGAGCCCTTCGAGCACCTCATTCTGGATATAGTAGGCCCGCTTCCGCCTTCTACATCAGGGGTGCAGTATTTCCTCACTATACTAGATCGGGTTAGTAGGTACCCAGAAGCGATCCTCTTAAGAACATCACTGCTAAGGTCTTGGTGAAACATCTACTCTGGTTCGTCTCGCGATATGGTCTCCCTAAGACCATTCAGACGGATCAGGGATCAAATTTTATATCTCGTTTGTTTCGCCAACAGATCGCCGACCTCGGAATCAGACAGATTACATCCAGTGCCTGAGTCACAAGGAGCTTTGGAGCGTTTCCACCAGACGCTGAAGGGCATGCTTAGGAAATTTTGCTATGACCGGCAGAGTAAGTGGGTTGAAGACCTACCCTACCTCCTATTTGCGGTAAGATCGGTGCCCAATGAATAGATAGGAATATCCCCATTCGAAATGATTTATGGCCACTCTGTGAGAGGTCCCTTGGAAGTGGCACGAGACCATTGGCAGGACGAAGAGACCAACATAGACGTTGTGGACTGGCTGTCTACTAGTAAAGGCAGGTTGTTCTCTGCTTGGGAGATGGCAAAGAAAACCTTGGTGAATACTCAAACCACCACCAAGAGCAAGTATGATCAGAGGACCAAACAAAGGGATTTTCTAGTAGGAGATCTAGTCTTGATATGTACTCCCACAGCGACCGAAAGTTTGAGTGCTAAATTTGTAGGTCCTTACCAGGTCTTAAGGAAGGTTACTAGTCACAATTACATTCTCAACACTCCAGACCGCAGAAAGAAGGAAACTTTGGTTCATTTTAACATGATTAAAAAATATGAGGGCAAGGGTGTGATCCCAATAACCATGGTGACAACTAAAAATGATATGGAGGTAATGGAAGAGGATGAGAATGTACTAACTAATTCTGAGATTTTGTGTAATTTGCAGGCAAAATTGACACATGTGACCGGAGGAGATCAACCATCATTGCTGAAAATGATCCGGATATACAAGACTATCTTCAGAGATGTTCCAGGACTAACATCTGTCCTACAGCATGATGTTGTGCTGGATGACGGAGTCAAGCCTATATAGCAACACCCCTACCGACTCAATCACCTGAAGAAAAGGGTGGTGAAGACTGAGGTGGAATATATGTTACAACACCATCTGATAGCCCCAAGCACGAGCCCATGGTCATCCCTGGTACTACTAGTGCCTAAACCTGGTAAGAGATACCGTTTCTGTATTGATTACCGCCAGGTGAATAAGGTCACAGTAGCTGATACCTATCCTCTCCCCAGAGTAGAGGAATGTCTTGATGCCATAGGCAAAGCTAGCTACCTGACTAAATTTGACCTATTTAAGGGCTATTGGCAAGTTCCCCTCACGGAAAGGGCCAAACCCATACCACGTTCGTGACTCCCGACGGCCTGTTTGAATGTCAGGTGATGCCGTTTGGGATGAAAAACGCAGCGTCCACCTTCCAGAGGCTGATGGGTATTGTGTTGCGTAACGTAGAAAACACCTTGGTCTACATCGATGATGTATTAATATATGATGTAAGTTGGCAGGACCATCTACGTTACATAGAGGACTTCTTCGAGGCCATGCTTTAGTCAGGGTTGGTAGTCAACCTGCACAAATCTGAGTTTGCCAAAACATGTCATCTTTTTAGGTCACAAGGTGGGAGGAGGATGGATTGCGCCAGCAAGGTAAAGGCAATCGTCCAGTACCCTACACCAGCCACCAGGAAGGACATCTTGCGTTTCCTTGACATGGCTGGTTTCTACCGTAAGTTTGTCCCTAACTTTTCGTCTATCGCCGCCCCCCCCCCTCCTGACAAATCTTTTGAGGAAGGGTGTGACACTTGTGGTGTTTGTATGTTGCTCAGGAAGTCTTGGTTGTAGGGTTGATATAAAGTCATTGCTTGTTTATTGACTTTAATACTTAAACTGATACATGACTAGTAGGTACCAAGCTTG
This sequence comes from Procambarus clarkii, assembly GCF_040958095.1. Taxonomy (NCBI): domain Eukaryota; kingdom Metazoa; phylum Arthropoda; class Malacostraca; order Decapoda; family Cambaridae; genus Procambarus; species Procambarus clarkii. The sequence goes on along the minus strand of NC_091181.1, from coordinate 17,583,514 downwards.
GCGGGCATCCTGTACGCTCTGTTTACCTTCTCTTGGCGTCTGAGCCGCCGCACATAGAAAACGGATGCTCACCGTTTTCTGTGAACATGACATCCCTCCTTTTCTTTAAAAAGAAACACATCTAACCTCTCAGTTGGGGCCACTCCTCAACTTGACGACGTTAAACATGTGTAACTCACATATCTCCAATTCCCATCACCTCACCAGGTGTTCCAAGGGACAATGGCAAGACGGAATACTGAGTGCGAGGCCAGCTTCTGAGTTTAATTTACCGAAAACAGAAAACAGGTACTTACTCCCATTTCACCAGCCGGCCACATACATACTCACACATACGGCAATCTCCACTTGCTGTTGCTGTAGGTGGTGAAGTAGGCGTCTCTCCTACTTCGTACACACTTGATCGGCAGGACCACGGGGTGGCTGGATGCAATGTCCTCACACACAGACCAGAGTGGCAGTGGCAGGTACTTCTCGCTCGGCTTAGGGTAGGCGAGAGGAGCGAGGCATGGCGGCTGGTATACACACACGGCCGGGATGGTACCACGCTCTCAGCATGGTGCGGTATGATCAGGGCTCGGTGGTACGACAGGTATGGCGCTACACGGCGCGGCATGTGAAAATGACAGTAAACAGTGAGTCCTTCACTGTTTACTGGTAATTCCCCGGAATTACGAATTTAAGGTTTCCAACACAACACTGAAACCTTTACAAGTTTGTCTCTCCCAAGTACCTTGTAGCAAAGGCACGATAGACGACGGATGTCACCACCACATGTCGATAACAGCCTCCACAGTCCAGTTTACTCTGGGTGGCGTCCCACAATCACGTGGCTTGGGTGACAATCACTCAAAGTTCACACTTGTTAGCTTACTATCGCCGGTTCCCCTCTTCCTGGATAACGGATTCTTACTTCCCACGGTCTCGTGATGATGGTCGACGATCGAGAGTGACTTTTGTGTCGTTGCAGGCGGTATTTTGGGTGCTTGGCGTAGCATGAAAAATTGCGGCCACCTTAAGCAACGTCCACTGTAAGAATGCCTGTTGGCGCTAAAAGAGGGCCCTAGGTGCTCATGCGGTACCCTCGGCTCCTTCCACCAATCACGGCTAAGCATCTCAGGAGGCCTGGAGCCTCAGCCAGTCACGCTCCTTCAAGGCGACGCTATGCCCCCTCTCACGAGGGGAAACACGTGATGGGGGTCAAGCCTACAACCGTTAACCCCCAAACCCCCTCACTGCACTTGAACTGGTACAACAACTCAGCAGATATCAACTCTCTGCTGTAACGTTCCCCATAGACCTGATACAGCAATCACAATAGCATGAATGACGAGCACTCGTCGAGAACTTCCTAAAGACACCTCACACGGCTATGAGAAAGTTGTAATTCGTTATCTGGTTCATGGTGCACATGCACCTGTGCACACTCATTCAGTGCTCAATGGAGCTGGAGAATTCATCTCCTGACACTGTTTCATGAGTATCAATGTCATCGTCATTTAGTACATTGATGTAAGACGCAATCATAGACTTAATTTGTACAAATTTATTGTTAGCTACTCTAAGAGATATTTCCAGCTGATGATAATCAACGGGAGTTGCCTTGGATAAGGTTTCAGACTTATTAAGCAGTCCAGTTAAATGGCCTTTAAGACCTACTAGGGTTCTCTTTAGTTCTTCAGGAGTAGCCATAGTGACTTTAGGTTCAAGTTTTGTGGAGCTTGAACAATTGTTACTGAAGTAACTTGGATACTTGTTCATTTTTTCGCAAGTATCGTGAGGATAGCCTAATATATTCTTGACTAGGGGCCAGATTCAGGAAGGTACTTACGAAGGTTTTTCCTCTTAGCTAAGAACGTTTTCCTTCTTAGCGCCTTCGTGGCGGCTACGTCCGTATTCAAGTAGCTACCCTAAGTGGAAAAACCTTCGTAAGTTCATTCCGGGATTTAAGTGTGGTTTCGACCACTCGTAGCTTTACATAAACTGGATATAAGTCATTTTTTCTCTACTACATAACGCTGGGATCGATTTAGGATATTAGAACATGACCAAAATATTATAGCAGGTGAATCTAGTGAAAAGGAGTCCTGCGTGTTAGTTATATATGCATTCTCTGCTTGAAACTTGAAGTAAATATGTGTTTGATGATAGTAGAATTAGTTTTATAATAGCAAGATATTATACCAGTAGTTATTAAGTAAATAAACACTGGTGAACATGAAAAATGAGAGAAGGTGACGAGCCCTGCCTGATGGGATCATTTACTACTAGGTGAACAGGGGCATTTGGTGACAGTAAGGGTGTACCTTAGCTATACATACCCATTTCTAATTTATTTAGTTTGGTTTTATTTTGAAATTAAATCTGGGTGAGACATAAAATAAAAATATGCTGCACAAATGATGTTAGGTAAGGAGAAGGGTAAAAATGTCAAAAACTTTATTCATTGAATATTTAAAGCTATAATTATGACTATATAGATTATTAAAAAAGAGAGAGGGAAATAGGGGTCCAAGACCTCTTCCTGTTATACAATTTGGGTGTGGAACAAGTAATTATCAAAAGAAGGCACTGTGGTGTTTGTGTGTTACTGAGGAAGTCTTGGTTGTAGGGTTGATGTAAAGTCATGACTTGGTTACTGACTTTAATACTTAATATGATTACATGACTAGTAGCTACCAAGCTTGGCGGGCGTCCTGTACGCTCTTGTTTACCTTCTTCTCTCTCTCTGGCGTCCCAGCCGCCGCACATAGAAAACGGATGGTACCATTTTCTGTGAACATGACATCCCTCCTTTTCTTTAAAAAGAATGAATACAGGATGTCTACCATGCTTGTAGCACAAAGCAAAGTTATTGACACAAAGTAAGTTATTACCATATCAAGAGATACTGCATACATTTAACATTAATTAAGCACACAAAGAATTTAAACAACTTAATCTTTTCCACAAAGGATTTCAATGTTAAAAATACATATGCAATGTTAAACATGAAAGAAACTGTAATACAAAGTTACAAAATATTGAATGAGATATCTGCATTATTCAAACAATATTAAATTTAGTTTAGCACAATAAGTAAATACTTTTCATTACATAGGAACACAATTAATCATCAAATCGTGTAGGGCGTTTAACATGACGTTTAGGACGAGAGTCCTTAAATGCAATGACATCCCTTGATGAATTGTTTTTCGGGTTATAACTATTTTTTTCTTTTTCTTTTGCACGACTTTGCACTTCATCATTTTCTACACTAGTTGGAATCACTTTGAAATAAGCCATATTACGTGTTATGCTATGATCTCTATTACTAGCTGTTACCATAGTTCCTTTTACACTAATCACTTTATATGGTTTTGTATCATACGGCATATCTAACTTTCCCTCTTTTTTCTTTTTAACAAGAACAGTGTCACCAACCTTTATGAACTGTTCCTTTGCACGCTGATCATGAGCAATTTTCATTTTGCCCTTGGCTAGTGCATCCTTCTGAGCGAGACGTTTATCCGTTACCTCGGCTGGCATGACGGGTAGTGCGATTCTCATAGGACGTCCAAATAAAAGTTCACCAGGTGACTTGCCCAGTGTTCCATGCGGTGTTGCACGGTAGTTCCTGAGAAAAGCATACATAGCTTGTTTCCAGGATCGTCCTTCGGCATGAGCACAGCGTACCGCTTTCATGAGAGGTTGCATGAATCTCTCAACTTCTCCATTTGCTTGAGGATGTAGTGGCATCACACGGCGGTGTTTGAATCCAATATGCTCAGCAAAGTTGACAAAGTCTTGTCCATTGAATGGCGGTCCATTGTCCGTCTTGACAACTTCAGGAATGCCAAAGTTTGAAAAGATCTTGTCAAGTTTCGGGATGACGGCCTTTGCAGATGTGGAATTGATGATTTCTACTTCTGGATAACGTGAGTGATCATCAATGACTACCATCAAGTACTCTCCAGTTGGTAGTGGTCCGCAGAAGTCCATTGATACTTCCGTCCATGGTGCAGCAGGTAGTGGTGAAGGTTGTAGAGGTGTTGGTCTTGAAGTATCCACTGCAGCTTGGCAAGGGACACAGGCATCATGCATATCCTTTGCTTGACGATCAATGCCAGGAAACCACACCTTTTCTCGTAGCAGCTGTTTCGTCCTAACAAGACCTTGGTGTCCTTGATGTGCAAGCTTCAGAGCACGTTGCTGGAGAACAGCTGGAATCACGATACGAGTACCTCGCAGCACAGTGTCGCGTTGTTGCGTAACACTTAATTCTGTCTGGATGCGTTCAAGTGCTTTGAATGCATCTTGGTCAACTCCTGAGGGTGGGATGCGTGGAAACTTTTTCTTAGTCAATGCATCCACTGTTGCTTGCAGAGTTGGGTCCTCTAGGGTTGCAGTACGGATTTCATCAAGAGTAAGAGCCTTAGGGACTGCATCACAGGTTACAGAGTGTACATATTCCTCGGCAACTTGCTGATGCTTGGTGATGGTGAAACTGTTTGCAGGATGTCGACTGATGTAATCAGCGGGATTGCCTGCACCCGGCTTGTATTTCACCGTAAAGTTGTATGGTTGCAGACGAAGAGCCCATCTCTCAATGCGAGCTGGTGGTTTGGACTTTGGATTATTGAAGATGGTCTCCAACGGTTTGTGGTCAGTGACTATCGTGGTGAAGGGTGCACCAAGCAGATACACATTGAAGTGTTCACAGCCCCATACAAGAGCAAGAGCTTCCTTCTCTGTCTGACTGTATCGTTGCTCAACATCTGTGAGAGAACGGCTGGCGTAGGCAATTACTACTCTGGAATCTGGTTGACCAGGTTTGTGTTGGGCTAACACAGCACCTAATCCAACAGGACTAGCATCCACCGTTAACTCAGTGTCCATTGATGGATCAAAGTATGCAGCAGTCGCATTCTCTACTAGTGCATCTTTCACAGCATCAAATGCATTTTGCTCGATATCGCTCCAGTACCATGATGCATTTTTCTTCAGGAGCTCACGTAGAGGCTTTGTAATGGTAGCAAAATCTGGAATGAAGCGAGAACAGTAGTTTGCCATTCCCAGAAAACTATGTACTTCAGTGGACGTTGAAGGAGGTGCAGCATTCTTGATATCTGCAACTTTCTTAGGATCTGGAGACAGACCTTTGTCACTAAGTACATGTCCAAAGAATTCAATTTTATGTTGATTGAACTCACACTTTGCTCGGCTTAGCGTCAAATTCTTTTCTCGTAAGCGTTGCAATGTTGCACGAAGAGCTTTGTCGTGTTCAGCTTGGGTACGGCCATAAACAATGATGTCATCAGACATGTTGTCAGCATTAGGTATATCTTGCAATACCTGGCTGATGATGTGCTGGAATACCTCGGCAGCACTGTTGATACCAAAACTCAGGCGCTTGTACCTATACAGACCTCGATGTGTCGTAAACGTTGTGATGAAGCGGCTCTCATCATCAAGTTCAAGCTGATGATAGCCCTTGTTTAAATCTAACTTGCTGAATATAGTTGCACCATTCAAGCGGTAGATCATATCATCTACAGTCGGTGTAGGATGGCGTTCACGCATTATTGCCTTGTTGGGAACACGCATGTCCACACAAATGCGTATCTCATCTGGATTCTTCGGCTTTGGTGGAGTGACAATTGGGCTTACCCATGGTGTTGGGCCTGTTACTGGTTCAATGATATCTAGTTCTATCAGCCTATCCAGTTCAGCATCGACTTTCTTGCGAGTATGGAATGGTTGTCGGCGATGTGGTTGGGCAACTGGAATTACATCTGGGTAGATATGCAGATGTACTTTGCTATCAGTATAACAACCTATGGATTTAAATCGATCAGAAAATTCAGCAACAATACCATCAACATTGTTTGCAGATTCCACTGCTACAGCATTAGAAAGCTGAAGTAGCCCCAATTTGGTTGAAGTCTTGTAACTGAGTAAAGACTCCTTTGCATTCCTAACAACATGGAATGTAGTAATGAGCATTGCATTCTTTGACTTAATCTCTGCAGTGAAAGTTCCAATCACTGGCAAGGCTAACTTCGAAGCATAGGCAGTGGCTTTGCCATTATAGTTTTCAAGCTTTGGGAACTGTTTTTTAAATTTTTCATAGTGGCACTCAGCAATGGTATCAATGTTTGATCCAGTGTCAATGAGAACTTTGAGACAAATACCAGCAATGTATACACATGTCTCTGGGTTGTTTGGAAGATCATTCCATTCTGTGATTGCTTGTACTCCATAAGTATAATCACATTCACTGTCATCTGAGACTGGTTGTAATGAAATGTTGTCTTGTATATTATTAACATTCTGGATATGAGGTGCAATATTGTGTTTACCACCTCGACCCCTATGACCTGATCCTCGTACAGTGCTTTTATTCATTGACTGTGGTTTCTTTAGTGCGGAACGACACATAGCACCAAAATGACCTAGTTTTCCACACTCATAGCACTTCTTACCTTGAGCAGGACAAACATTATCTTGGTGTGGGTAGTCTCCTCCACAATTGTAACATTTATTGTTGACACCCTCTGATGTGGGTCGTTGTGACTGCTTGAGCCTTGTTCCTTGACCCCAGTTGTGACGTGGTTCTCGGCTAAATTTACTGTAAGGTTTGCCATGATATCTTCTTTGATCACGGTGTCCTCCCTGAACCTTACGTACCTCATCACTGTTAGTAACAGTGGCAGAACCGTTATTAGCACTGCACTCCATGACACGAGCATCACGTGCAGCATCTTCCATTCGACGAGCCATATCCAGTATCTTGGTAAGAGAACTTTCATCATCAACAAGTTCTAGAGCTCTTCGACGGAGACGTGTAGATGTGCATGTTTCAATTATTTGCTGTTTGATTTCTTTGTCAACATCAGCAAACTCACAATGGGCTGCTAAACCCTGCAGACGTGTGTGGTATTGATCCACAGTTTCATTAGAGAGTTGTTTTGCTCTCCTGAAATGCATAATTTCCATTGCAGTATTTTGCCTTGGTTTGAAATGCTCTGTTAGTTTGGCTTTGGCAGTGTCATAATCTTTGGCACCACCAGTGTCTTTCAGTGTGTCAAAGATGTCACAAACTCTATCACCTGCATAATGAAGTAGAAAGGCACGCTTTCTTTCAGCACTTTTGATGTCAGAAACTATCAACAAATTTTCAAACCTTTTAAGCCATTTGACCCACCTCTGTGACAGGTTTGTCTGGTCACAGTCAGGATCAAATGCAGGAAACTGAGGTATATTTGCCATTTTTACTGAATAAATGTAACTTATCACTTAAATGTTCCTCAGAATATTAAACACTTACTGCACTGTATATGTTAGTCAAGAATTCACTGTAATTACTTTAATTTTGCAAAGCACACAAGCATTTTAATGCAAAAGTTCACAACAGTGCACAATATAGCAGCAACTGACTTCTTACCTAGCCCTTGTGTACATGTGTTGTTCCTACTCACAGCAGCAGCACAGCAGTTGGCACAGCAGTTGGTACAGCAGCAGTTGGTACAGCAGCAGTTGGTACAGCAGTTGGTTCAGTGTGATGAATTTTGTAGCACGAAGCGTCGTTTCGTAACCAAAACATCAGGTTTTGTACACATCAAAGCGTCGTTTCGTACACAACGTCGGCAGATTCCTCAGTACACAGTTTCTTCAGCACAGCTTGGGTAGCACACAGCATCGGTTAGCACACAGCATCGTTTAGCACACAGCATTGGTTAGCACACAGCATCGGTTAGCATACAGCATCGGGTATGGCGCTCACAGCTTCTCTTCCTCCTCCAGGCAGCATGCTTCTCCCTTGTGTTTGAAACTGAACAAATACCTGCGTTCACAGTTCATCCTCGTCGCCAATGTGGTGTTTGTGTGTTACTGAGGAAGTCTTGGTTGTAGGGTTGATGTAAAGTCATGACTTGGTTACTGACTTTAATACTTAATATGATTACATGACTAGTAGCTACCAAGCTTGGCGGGCGTCCTGTACGCTCTTGTTTACCTTCTTCTCTCTCTCTGGCGTCCCAGCCGCCGCACATAGAAAACGGATGGTACCATTTTCTGTGAACATGACAGGCACCATGCCGGGAAGGCTATGTAGCAGTAAGGCAGTGAGGTGAGGCAGCTACTTATTTGAGAAATGCTTATTTTATTTACCTTATAAGCTGAGGTAATTTATTTTATTTGAGGAATACTCGGCTGATTCCTCTACATTTAGCATGGAACAAATTTGTGTCCAAGACCTCTTCCTGTTACTCAATTTGGCTGTGTGTAACCAAACTAGAAGTGCTCTACAAATCAAGGGACCCAGAATGTGGAATGACCTCCCGGATCATGTCAAAGGCTGTACCTCTCTCAACCAGTTTAAGAGTTAAACCAAGTACTGCCTAATTATCTCCATGTAACCTAACTTACCTCCTAAATGTCAACCCATGTCTTGCTATTTTTTAAACAACGCTGTTCACCAACATGTGCAATTGCTGATTTATGCTATGTTAACCCCCCCTTTTTGTATTTTTTATTCCTTCTTTCAACACAATTTATACCTAATCCCGATTACTATTAAGTTTTAGTCTGTGTTTTTTCCCCTACACCTTGCCCAAAATGCTATGAGTATTAGTGGCTTTAGGTATTGTATGTACTAGCTCTGTCTATAAATCCAACATTATGTTTGTAAATCAACTGTATGTACTTTTCCTGAATAAAATGTATTTATTATTTATTTTTTAATCAGTAAGTATTAAAAGAAGGCACCAAGCTGGGAAGGCTATGTAGCAACATTGTGTGTAACAATAAACCAAATTTTTTTTTAACAAATAATGCACCTGTATTGTTAAACAAATCCTGTCAGCTGTAAAAATATTGATGCAGTTATTTAAATGAAAAATATAATGAAAGAAATATAACTGGTTTATTTTTATCCTATCTTTTTGTACTGTACAGTATATCCAAGGAAGTGAAAAATTGAGACATAATGCACAATTTAATGAATGATTAGCATGGATTAGCAGTTCAAAAGAAATATGACTATTACATATCAACATGAGATCTTAATGATCCATGGTCAACATGATTTAATAAGGATAATACAGTACTGAATTTGTAATAATACAAACTATAATTTAAAATCTTTATTACTGATTTTTTTTATTAAGAAGATTAGGTATACACAGCAATGTACTACTACCCTATTCTATATGGAATATTACACAGGGTAGATAAAAAACTAGCTATAAGTTTATCTAATACTCCCATCTCACAGGATGGTTAGACATACTGTACATGGAATCAATTTAGAAAATACCAGCCTCAATACAAAAAACAAATCAACTCTGACTAAACAACTCTAAGCAATTTTCACAAGAGGTAAGCACTGAATCATGGAAACATTATATTATAATTACTCTTACCAATTTCTACGAGACTCCTCTCAAACAATGTATTTTTAAACATGGTTAGGTATACACAGCAATGTGCTGCTTCCCTATTCTGTATAAAGGACCACACAGTGTAGATCAAAAACCAGCTAAAGCTCATCCAACATCCTCACCTCACAGGATGGCCAGTCATACATGGAATTAGGAGAGAACAAAATACTTAATGCTGATCTATTAGCCCCCACTGGCAAAATCTGGGTGCAGCACAAGAATATCTTCCAATATTCCTGAGTGTATGAAGAAATTACAGAGCTCAAAATACCTCATACCATTTGGTATGAAGTCACTGATAACAGGACAATCACAGATATAGTGTTGGAGAGTATGTTCTCTCAAGTAGGACTGAAAACAGATGTTTTTTTCCACCAAGAGGGCTATAAACCCATGGAACCGCCTACCCGCTGAAGCCATAAATGCCAAATTCCAGCTAAAAAATATCATTAAGACAATTGGCGGGCCCTTTAACAAGCCGCCGGCTTTCTGTCCTCTTCGAGGCCACTAGATAGTTAGTGGCCCTTGGGTAAATTCAGTAAATATATACAATAATTGTCACCGCATCTTCCGAGCAACAAGGACAGCTACACACTATCTCTTAGAATTACATAGGTAAACAACAAATGTAACATATTTGTTTATTACAATGTCGGTGCTGGCTGTAGAAGTTGAAAAAATATTGTTTTACTTCGAAATATACTAATTTTATGAGAAAATTCGAAGTAAATAAGAGGCAGTAGAGCTCCGATAAGCCAGCGCTAAATCTTCAATATGAAGAATGTTGCTGCTCTCTGATTGGCCAAACGAAACACAGTAGTGACCTCTATCGGCACGCAGGTGAACCAACAATTTTCTTCCTAAGTGGACGTTATTGAATTGCACCTAAGCATCTTCTTAGGGCGCACTTAGGAACCTTCGTAGCAAACCCACTTACGAAGAAATACACAGAGCTTCCTGAATCTAGGTCTAGGCTATGTACGACCTCGTTTGGAGGTTAGATTACCTACCTAATAATAAATAACTAATATTTGAGTAATACTTAAATGTCACTACGGAAATACTTCCGGTTACCTCTTCAATTATCACCATCAGTTGGTATAATGACATTCAGTAGCACTCAAAAGTTACACGAGATAATGGTAAATTACACAATTAATAAGAATAGATCCCACCCTACTCAGGGTCAGCAAAATGTTAAATAATATACACACACCAGTACTGTCAAACAGAGGACTAGTTGAAATGATTCCTACCTAGGAAAAAAACCTAATTAATTCAGGCTGAATTTGTACATAGCTTAGTACAATTACAGTCTAAAATCCTACCCTTTAGGGTTGGCATAAATATAAGTAATGGTGCAAAAATGTGAATATGTTAGTGCTGTGTTTTTTTGGATTTTATAATTTTTGATATATAGATAATATATGCACTTATAATCATAAGTGAAGATTAAAAGTTTGTACAGCTAATTTTGGTTTGCTAGCCACAACCTCCTATGGTAGTTGATAGTGTTATGAGCTGTTGCTGCTGGTGACCAAAAAAATCGTACATCGGTGTGAGGTATAGGCCTAAGGGTTGTGGGTAATTGGCTATGACCCACTAAGGCATGGGTTACACATGGAAGATGTGTAGAAAGTATTTATAATAAATTAATGTGGTTTAGACTATAATATGGGTCAGTCTACTGACAACCGTAAATAATGAAAATATATTTATATATATAGCTTAATAATGATAATGCTACCTAATTGATAGCATGCAATAATTATGGTTAGTAAATGATTAGTTAATCGCAATAAATTATATGGCCAGTCGTTTGACTTAATATACTGGACCGTAAATGAATTATGGTACATCCAGTTCGGTGGACCAAAAAGGTTATACTGAGATCCAGTATGGGTTTTAATATAAATTATGGTTGATCCGGTTCGTTAAGGACCAAAATGGATGTGGAAAAGACTGGCTCAGAATGTTAACAAATAATGATTAAATTCGATAACTGTGAAGGACCACCCTTTTTTATAAAAAAGGGAAAATTAAAATGAGTAAATATATTGAGATAAATCCAAGAACCAGTACCTATGGCTCTCTTAAAGAAATAATATAATGTGAGAACATTAAGTGAACTCTATATTATTATTAAATTATTGAGCAGACTCGCACACTCTCTATGGGAGGTTATAATAGTACAAATAACTAATGCTTTAATTGCACAATGACATAGATGGTAATTCACATCAGGTATGCCATTACGACATCAAGAAAATCAATAATAATTATATGGCAAAATATGAATGGTTAGTAAATGTGATCTTATATTGAAGATAAAAAAATAATTAAATGTTAGTAAATGCTACTAAGGAATTAACAGGGGCTTAGCTGAATTGCAGAAATAGGTGTACGCGTAAAAGCAGTCACATCAACATGCTTGTCGGAACATGCTGTCCAGGAACATGCATGGAGGGGAAAGTTCTCTCTCCTCTGGTCATTATGGCACAAGCTGAAAACACTGTTGAATGTAAGAGATGCCTATACTTAGGAGAATATACCACTATTTCTGAATGAAAAGGTTGAGACACGATCGAGCATATGACTAAATTTTGTTGTTTGGTGATCTCCCGTCCTGACGACGAGCTTCCAACACATTTGTTATTTAGTGCACTAATAATCAAATATCTGTAGGACAGCTAAATTACGCTCGCCTGTTATCAACATTATGGCTGCTGTCGCTCTCCTCTTCCCTCTCCCGTCTCGCCCCGTGCATGCGCAATTGCAGGGTGAGTTGAAACGGAGAATTCTTTTCCTATTAATTATTCAACCATGCGAGATAATAAAGCTAGGGTTTATTATAGAGGAACTAATATTAATTGAATTCTCGTCGTATAATAATTAACTGGTTAATTAATAATTAACCAGTCTCCATGGTGGGGTGGTAAGATGCTCACCTGGTGTACCGCAAGCACTTTGTCAGGTGTTTGTATCCTGTTTAACTCAACAGTAAAATGGGTATTGGTTGTAAAAACGATTTTTCATAGGGGTCGTATTCCAGAGACCATATGATTATGAACTTGCCCAAAATGGTACGCGTACTAGTGGCTGTACAAGAATGTAACAGCTCTTGTATATATCTAAAAAAAATGAAACGGAGTTCATATAGACGAAAAGCGAAAGGTGAGATTCATTCCTTCATGATTCTGTGATAACAGTGGGTACTGTTATATAGTGATCCTTCAGCTAATAACGCGATATTATTTGATCACTGGTTGACACAGTATCAGTTAATAATTCTTAGGAAAGAATACGGATATGAAAGGAGAATAGAGCTTAATTCTCTGAAATGTAGATGTTATCTTTCCCTCTGCTGAGTTGTTTGACGCAACCACGCCATGAATTAGGAAAGATTTGGCAAAATAATTACGCAGTAGGAAAGGAATTAATATGGTTAATCTACAAGTTAGTAATATTAGTAAATTACTGCTGTTAGTACAAGGATGATTTATTGAAGTACTAAAAATTATGAATAAGTGTTGATATTTCCAACATAACTCCGGGGAGGGGGATTTCGGGTCGCATTTCAGGTCTTAATGCTGACATACCTTTCTTTCTACCCTGAAGTTACATTTAGGGGGTGAGTAGGATAGTATGTAAGTACACACATAACGGATATCCCGAATCTGTTGAACAGATGTGACTCTAAGTTATTTATGAGGACATGAATTAAATGTTGAAAGTATAAATTATTAAGTCATCTAAAATCAAGAACTCTCTAAAGTCTATAGCAGAGATAATTGACTAGAGTCACGATGACATGTAATGGTTGAAGTACTTAACACTTTAATTCTCTGGGCATTACTTCCAAATTTGCCCAAAATATGCAATAAATAAAAACTTGTTCGATTTCAATAAAACTTTTTTGACGAGTTGTACATGAAAAGAATTTCATCTGTCCCAAGTCTCAGCATCGTAGCATAAATAGGAAGGGTAGAAAAAAAATATTGAAGTAGGTGTCAAAATTATTCCAAAATGGTCAAAAACGATTATCAAACACAAGTGTCAACTGAAATCATATTTATGACTCTTATCTATCACAATAGCATATATTAAAAAAATATTATAATTAGTTTTATTAGAAAAAAATGTAAGTTAAATTATTTTTTTTCAATCCTTTTTTTTTTCTCGGACGATTTGCATGAAACTTATACACCTGACTGCACATAAACCTATCTGTAAGGGGTGCCAATTTTGGAGAAAACTGGTTGATTTCAACCTCAGCCACAGATGGCAGCACCTTAGACTTTATTATTTTCTTATTTATTTTCAATATTTTCAACTAACATAAACGTTCAAATAACTTTTTCATTTTTTATTCAATTTACATGAAACTTACACCTTATATGTAAAGTGTATGTCTCTAGACTAGCAACTTAGCGTTTTTTCCTAAGTTCATTTATTGATTTTATAATAGCAATCAAAATTACATATTTGCATAATTTTGGGGGGAAACTTTGAATATTTGTATTAGGAATACTAAAGATGTTTGGGAAACTCCCTAAGTTACGAACCTTTATTATACGCTAATGTGTCAGAAAAGTGTCATGGAATGATTATATCTGAAAGGTGTGTTTTTTTATTTACACTTGAAAATGTGTAAAATTCGTTGAAAAAAAATCTCCCCTTCTATTTACGCTGCAATACTGAAACTTGGAACAATTACAGCCCTTTTCATATACAACTAGTCAAAAATATTGGTTGACATTGAACAACTTTTCCGAAACCGAGCTAATGTCCCCTTATATTGAAGATCAAAAAATAATTAAATGTTAGTAAATGCTACTTAGGAGTTAACAGCGGCTTAGCTGTATTGCAAAAATAGGTGTACGCGTAAGAGCAGTTACATCAACATCCCAGCAAACACAGAACGTTTGTGGACGTTTTTAAATGGTGCCACAAAGGTAATACTGTAACTTTTGACATAAATACGTATATCTGACGTTCTTAAAATCAAAGGATATAACTAAAAACATATATTCTTGAGACACAGTTTTTTAAGATTTATGTAAAAATTTAAAAATAATAGTGAATGCTATGGTATTATAATGTTTTCATGCTTTATATTTAAGAATAAATAATTTTCAGTCAACATTTAGTTTTTTTTGTTTACTTTCTGTAAAGCTATCCAATTTACGTTCTTATAACATAAATATAACATTTATATGACGTCAGTATAACGTTATTTACACGACATCATTACGTTATTATGATGTTATATTAACGTATAATTCCTGTGTGAAAACCAGAATATATATTGAACTTTATGTTTTAAACCTTGTAAAGTTATCATAAAACTTGGAATAAAACGGTAAGCATGCTTTACTAATGAAAATATACAAACAAATCAACAAAAACATTTTAACATAAAAAACATGAACATAACATAAATTAACAGCATGCATGGGAGTTAATTGGAACTCTGTAATATTGCATACATGAACCTTGAGGTACAAACCCAGTGTATTTACCCATGCAGTTCTTTCCTAAATCTAAATTTTTCCAATTTTTACACTTTGTTTCGAGTTCTGTCTTGTGTTGCTACTTTTAATACCCCATTAATGTCCCCTTTGTTATGTCCATTCATCCCATTGTGCACCTCTACCATATGTCACTCCTAATTCTTTGCTTTTCTAGAGAATGTAATATAAGTGCTTTAATATACTGTACCTATAATTTTCTCTCATCTTTTTTTTCATTCCATGTAATCTGTTATCATTTTTTTGTCTATAAATTTTGCAAGTATTTACCTCCTTAAAATTTACTTAGATTAAGGACCTGCCCGAAACGCTGCGCGTGCTAGTGGCTTTACAAGACTGTAATTACCATATTTGTATCCTCACATTCCTTATGTACATTCTTGTATATGCATAAAAAAAAAAAAAAAAAAAAAAAAAAAAAATAAAATAAGCTTTGACAATCTTTCTTCATATGACAGGTTAACAGGTAGAACAAAGATTACCATTTATATATGGATAACTATTATAAGTCGGTTTGAATGAGTGAATTGCTGCTTGAAGATAGGTATATACACGTGTGGTACTATCAGATTGCATCGTGGTGAGCCTAAAACCCTTCAGATCCAAGCAAAGGGTAAAATGCCAGCAGATACAATTGTGAACACATTGATACCAAAATGAAAGACATATGACGAGAATTGAGGTAACCAAAGTGAAAAGAGTGTTCACATTACATTGCACTAGAGTGCTCCCGGGTTACTTTCTCTCACTTTCTCTGTTTTGTGCGGATGGTCCGCCGTGCTTTCATCACGTCAGCGGGTAGAGCACGCTGCTGTTTTTGACATTTCATGCATATATTCCGGTTGGAAATTCTATTGCGAACACATTGATACCAAAATGAAAGACCTAGGATGACAATTGAGGTGACCAGAATGAAAAGAGTGTATACATTTTATCGCTCTTGTGCGCTCCCTGGTAACACGCTCTCGCTTTCTCTGTTTGTTGCGGATGGTAAGCCGGGCTTTTGGAGTTTATATGCCATTAGTCCTGTAGAGAATTCTATTGCGAACACATTGATGCTAAATTGAAAAACCTAGGATGAGAATTGAGGTAACAAAGTTGAAAAGGGTATATACTTTTCAGTATTACCACGCTCTCTAATGTAATGAGAGTTGCCTGAGGGTGGCTCAGCTTTCTTTTTCTGGTACCCTTGGCCTACATTCATCTTGTCGGCGGGTGGAGCGCGCTGCTGTCTTTGACATTATATGCACATAGTTCTGTTGGGAATTCTATTGCGAACGCATTGATACCAAAATGAAAGACATAGGACGAGAATTAAGGTGACAAAGTTGAAAAGAGTATACACTTTTCAGTATTTCCGCACACTACCAGGGAATGTCCAAAAAAAAAATGGAGAGAGTGGAGGGGTAACTTGCCCAAAACGCGAAAGTGTTTGGGGAGATTAACTTTCGTTCAATACTATTATGCAAGAGGAGCGACACATCTATGGTTCATCCAATAAAATCAGCAGACTTCTAGATGTTACTACTGCTCGGCTTAGACTCGGTTACAAGTATTTATGGGAATTCTCATTATCTGCCGATGTAGACCTGACCAAATGTTAACTGTCAACAAAATTATTTGCACACCCTCCGTCACTATGTGATAGTGAATTCAGAGACAATTCTATAACCAATGTACCAACGATGTGTCAATATTTCATTCAAAATGATCTGGTACCAGAAATTTTAGCCAAATATCCCCAGTTTGCTAACTGTAAGTAGTAACAAAGTGATTGTAACCTATCCACCGCTGCCCACTGGATGGGGGGCGGTGTGCAGGACAAACATATCAATTGTGACACTAGCTCTCCACATATGTCAGTTGCTTAATTTAGAAACTGTACTTGTGATCGATCTCGAACCCATTGTTGATGTGACGACTTATACTGAATTTTGTAACTAGCTCATCAAGATTGTAACTTGCTTAGCTAAATGAATTGTGGGGTTCAGTCCCTGAGCCCATTATGTGCCTCTGCAACCCTTTCCACTACCGCCCACAAGATGGGTATGGGGTGCATAATAAATGAACTAAACTAACTTTAAGGCATCCTGAAAAAAAGCTTGGAGGGCTTGAAAAATTGCAGAACGAAGCCGTGAGGATAATCCTTGGGTGCCCTCGTACCACAAAGATACTTAATATGAGAAAGGAACTTAATATTCCGAGCGTTGTTTATCGTGTTACTGAAAATAACTGTCAAATTGGTATAAAAATGCTTAGGCTAGCTCATCCTAACCCTTGCACAGAAGCCCTCCAGAATTTCTTTATTGAATGTTGAAAACAACCCTCAAGTTGACTATTTCCGTAACAGCATGCACTCCTGTATGCTAATCCCCACAATCATCAAGCCCACCCGAGTCACTCAAACATCTGCCACTACCCTGGATCACCTTTGGACTAATATAACAGCTCCCCTTACATCTGGGGTAATTTATGACAGAACAACTGACCACTATCCTACTTTCCTCATAGCAAACATTGACACATCACCACCAGAAACCAAAAAACTTTCATTCAGGCTACATAGTGAATCAGCTTTAGGCAATCTCTCTAATGCACTTCACAATATTAACTGGGAATCTGAATTTAATAATTCACAGGATATAAACTCATCAACTAACCTCTTTCTCTCCAAAACTCTAAGCCTCTACAACACTCACTGTCCCCTCCTTACCAAACAAGTAACTGATAAAAGAAAAAATAACCCGTGGCTCACAAGTGGCATAATTAAATCAATCAACAAAAAACATGAATACGAAAAGAAATTTAGGAGTGGCCTAATTCCAATGGAAGTAGGTAAAAGGTACTCATCAATGCTTACCAGTATCATAAGAAAAGCAAAACTTTCATACTATGAGACTAGATTCAAAGAAGCAAAAGGCAACATGAAAAGCACATGGAATACCATCTCTAACATCCTGGGAACTAAACAACACTCCCACAACCAGATAACACTCTAAGGATGGCCTTACACTGTCATCTGACTTAGAAATGGCGAATGAATTTAATAGCTTCTTTTCATCGATTGGTGCTAACCTTGCAAGTAAAATCCCACAGACTCAGACACATATCAACACATATCTCTCAGGCAGCTATCCAAACTCTCTTCTCCTCTCACCAGTCAGCCCGTCAGATGTTGTGTCCATCATACACTCACTAAAAACCAAAGCTGGGAACATCAGTGAAATCCCATCCATTGTATACAAGAGCGCCTCCCATGCCCTTGCGCCACCTATAGCTCTGCTGTTCAACAAATCCCTTGAGTGTCATACCTTCCCTGATATCCTTAAAAACGCAAGAGTAACGCCAGTTCATAAAGGAGGTAATCCGTCAGAGATAAACAACTATAGACCAATATCGAACCTACCCATACTATCAAAAATATTTGAAAAAATTATCTACAAACAGCTCTACTCCTATCTCGTAAAATTCGACATTCTTAGCCCCTGTCAGTTTGGCTTTCGCTCTCAAAAGAGTACCAACGATGCAATTATTAGTCTCCTTGATATAATTTACTCTGCCCTTGACAAAAATGAGTTTCCAATTGGACTCTTCATTGACCTGAGAAAGGCCTTTGATACTGTTAATCACGATTACCTCTTGCTACTTGTTATGCTAACATGCAGAACACTCTTAACTCTGTATTAGTCTTATATGTCAGGACTTAGGTTTAGTCATATCTCAGCAGAGGAAACAAAGATACTAAACGGGTGTCCACCCAGGCAGGGAGGAGCTGTTCGCAAGATGCAACTGTATGATGGCTCCCAGCTTGACTATGTTAACAGATTCAAATACCTTGGTCTTGTATTGTCCTGTTGTATTCAGACTCTGTCGTCAGTATAATGAGAGGCTCCATAAGCCCTCTTGGAGATATTGCAGGTTATCACTCAGGCTATGGTGCCAATGTCACAATTGTCAAAATGATGTACCTTGCATACATCAGATCTTTAGTGGATTATGTTGCATCTCTGCTTGCCTTGATGACTGAAAGAAAGCTTAAAGGGCTTGAAAACTTGCAGAACGAAGCCTTGAAGATAATCCTTGGATGTCCCTAATACCACAAAGATACTTAACATGAGGAAGGAACTTAATATTAACTTAATAATAGAATATGAGTGCATATTCTACTGCATTACTATTTGTAATGATCCTCATATTGTGCTTCAGTAATCCAATGTATAACCCTGAGATGTTTTCCTAATTGTACTTAGGATTCCTTGTTCATTATTGTGTATTGTTATTATTGTGTATTGTTCTGATCTGCTTTTGTGTCGAAAATTCTTGCATCGTACCTGTAAACAATTTTTTGACAATTTTACTGTAATTATCCTACTTAAAATCATCCGTACTTGTAAAGTAAAGCTGTAATGTACCTGTTAAACACTTTTTATCAATTTTACATTTAATTATTTCTCTAAAACTTTGTTTAAGAATTTGCTCAAAGATTAGTTTAAGGACTTGCCCGAAACGTTATATGCAAGCTAGTGGTTTTACAAGATTATAATTCTAACTTAAGCTCTATGTTGTCTCTTAACCCCCAATGTACGTTCTTGTATATATATAAATAAATAAAATAAATTAATAACGAGGGATCGAGGCATTAATGCGCAGTACGTGCTTCCCTCATCTGTGACGTCACAGCGCCATCTGACGACAGCATAAACACAGGCGGCCATTTTATGTTCCACCAAGATTAAAAAAAAAAATAATTTTGCCCCGAGGGGCGAGTTTATTGGGCAGCGCCCAATGTGTTCGCAATAGAATGTTCTACAAGAACATGTATAAAATAAGTGACACAGAGATTATTGATGTGTGTATTTGTGTGGGTGATTATAAATATGTATGTGTATGTATATATGTATACATATATATATATATATGTACATGTATGTATGAGAGTGTGTACATGTATATATAACATTAATAATTTTGTAACTAGCGTCAAAAATTGTTATTTGCTTAGCTAAACAAACTAGAGAGTTCAGTTCCTGAACCCATTATGTGCCTCTGTAATCCTTTACACCACCGCCCACGGGATGGGTATATGGGGTGCATAATAAAGAAAGAAATTGAAATAATAAGGGTATGAAATGTATCAACATAAAACATTAATGTTAGTGGCCATCAGGTAAAATCAGGTTATTATTTGTAAAGAATTTAAATGAGTTAAACTAAATACGAACTTAATATGTTTTGCTAACGCAAAAATATATTCCCGAGGTATTGTAATTGCAAATAAATATTTAATACAATTATTTGTATCATTTTTTTATTTTAGATTTCCGTATTGCTTGATAATATATAATAGCGTTTAGATAATGCCAGCGCTGGACATTCTTTAGGCTCGTTGCATGTTGTGGTAGTCGCCGCCATTTTAAAACCGTGTCGAGAGGGACTGCTGCTGGCTTATCCACAAAATCCTGCTGCATCTTCAATAGTTAAGGTAACTGTTTTCTTTTATTTGCTCTTAGACATGTGTAGTATATATATAAGCTTGTGGTGGTAGGCTGGATGGTGTGTTGATGGTGGTGTTGTGTTGAAGGCCCTGGCTGGAGGTGTGTTGATGGTGGTGTTGTGTTGATGGCCCTGGCTGGAGGTGTGTTGATGGTGGTGTTGTGTTGATGGCCCTAGCTGGAGGTGTGTTGATGGCCCTGGAGGTGTGTTGGTGGCCCTAGCTGGAGGTGTGTTGATGGCCCTGGAGGTGTGTTGGTGGCCCTGGAGGTGTGTTGGTGGCCCTGGCTGGAGGTGTGTTGATGGCCCTGGAGGTGTGTTGGTGGCCCTAGCTGGAGGTGTGTTGATGGCCCTGGAGGTGTGTTGGTGGCCCTGGAGGTGTGTTGGTGGCCCTAGAGGTGTGTTGGTGGCCCTGGCTGGAGGTGTGTTGATGGTGGTGTTGTGTTGATGGCCCTGGAGGCGTGTTGATGGCCCTGGAGGTGTGTTGGTGGCCCTAGCTGGAGGTGTGTTGATGGCCCTGGAGGTGTGTTGGTGGCCCTGGAGGTGTGTTGGTGGCCCTGGAGGTGTGTTGATGGCCCTGGACAATTATTGTGCATGTGTAGTATGTATATTTATGTAGTATATTTGGCATATTTAATGGCATTTAGTTAATGCCACTTAGTGGCATGTCTCTGCACCGTTTCCAGTTTGTTGATATGCTTTCTAAGATATGGGCACCATACAACTGCTGCATACTCCAACTTTGGTCTAACAAAAATTGTGAACAATTTCAAAATTTCTGTTGAAGAAATCCTGTTTCCTAGTTCTGCATCTGTTTTGGTATAACACCTCCTTTTTTACTAGGCCTGCAATTATGAATGCCTTTATAACCAGCTAAGTTGTAGAGTTGGGTATAGTCTTTACTTAGCCAAGTTTCTGTTAAAATGAGGGTCCGTTTAATTACCACAAGCTACCACAAGCTACACAAGCTTCACAAAGCTTCCTGGCAATACGTTAGTAATGAATAAATATAATATGTTAGGTTAGGTTGACCTAACTTAACCTAACCGACGCTTGGATCGTCGACTTGATTTGGCGTCACCAGCTCTTTATTTTCGTCTAATTTCTTTATAAAAAGATACTTTTTCAGATTAAAATTGTTTTTTCGTGTTGTACATTCAGCACCAACATTATAATGAGTAAATATATCATATTTATTCATTACTAACGTATTGCCAGGAAGCTGAGTGGTTAGGTCTCGATAAATTTCCTGGTATAATATTATTGTTTGCTATTCTCCATCTTAGACTAGGCAAGTTGAAGTCACCTAGGAAGATAATATGAGGTATCGAGTTCTCCATTTTGTTTATCTGTTCTGTGAATTCCTCGGCCGTTGCATCTGGCGGTTTGTATATTAGAATAATCACTAAATTTATTTTCTCTATTTTTAATCCCAATACCTCTACCACCTCATTTGTAATGTTAAGGAGCTCCGAGCATACAAGGTCTTCCATAGTATACAGACCCACTCCTCCATGTGACCTAATTTTACTATCACAGTTGTGTACTTTTCGAGACTACATTTCAAATATTCCCTAACATACATGGCTTCTCCCCCTCTTTGTGTAAAATAGTTTAAATCCATTTATGGGACATTCAGCAAATAGTTCTCTATTTATTACATTCATCAATGTTTCGGTACGTGCAATGGTATGTATTGTTTCATTGCAGATAACAGCATTTAAATTTTTTTTGTTTCTTAGACTTAGACTCGTACTACCAAGTTACTGTTGGCAATTGGATAATTTTTTTATGAAGTCATTTGTTATTTTTTCCCCTACTTTAGTAATTTATGCTTTTGATCTCAATTAGTTTTATATCCTAGCTTTTTAATTTTTTCCCCTTATATATTGCCATCTTATCTGTCTGCTTTGTCCATTTACTCTCCAGCCCTTCACAAGCCACTGCTGCACCCCTCCATGCCCATACTTACTGTGCTTATTCTTACAGGACTGCACTGCATTATGTGGTGCTCACTGCCTGGACACCTTGGCAATGTAGAGACAGATATTCTGCAATACCGTGATATTAGCAGTAGAGTGATAAGCTGACACACGGGAGGTACAATGGAAAGAAGTTGAGTATCAACTCTTGTAATTTATATTGCTTCCAGTGAGTTTTTAGTTTTCTTATAATCACTATGTTATCTATCCTCTACAACCTAGTTATCTGCTTGATACATGCATTATAGGGTTCTGGTAGTTGTTCTACTCACCAAGCCCTTCCAAGGCCAGGCTTGACATGTGAGAGCTTGATCCAACAGGCTGTTGCTTGGACAGGCCCCTCAGGCCCACATATCCACCACAGCCTTGTTTGTCCAGCACTTCTTGAAGATGTTCAGGTTTTCTCTTGAAGGTGTCGATGGTTGTTCCAGCAATACTGTATTTCTTTTATTGCTGAAAACATGTTCTCAGCCATAAAAAAAATAATCCTGAATCCAGAAAAAAATCCCTTTTGTATCATCTGGAA
Source organism: Procambarus clarkii (assembly GCF_040958095.1). Taxonomy (NCBI): domain Eukaryota; kingdom Metazoa; phylum Arthropoda; class Malacostraca; order Decapoda; family Cambaridae; genus Procambarus; species Procambarus clarkii. The sequence goes on along the minus strand of NC_091181.1, from coordinate 17,560,563 downwards.
ATTTTCAAATATTGCTGATCAAACCTGAGTCTAAATTATTTGTATATATTATGAATTACAGAGGTCCCAGGACAGAGTTTTGAGGAACTCCACTTACATTTTCCCACTCTGATTTAACCCCATTTATACAAACTCATTCTTATCTTTTAGCTAATCATTTATTGTACACACCATACTCAGCCTGGGTAGGGTAGTTTATTGTGCATCCTAGTATTGTGTATGTGTAGTATATTTGGTATGTTGACCAGACCACACACTAGAAATTGAAGGGACGACGACGTTTCGGTCCGTCCTGGACCATTCTCAAGTCGATTCTCACAATCGACTTGAGAATGGTCCAGGATGGACCGAAACGTCGTCGTCCCTTCAATTTCTAGTGTGTGGTCTGGTCAACATACTTCAGCCATATCTCTTTTCCTTCTGTCTTTTAGTTTTGGAATATTTAATGCCTCTAATGTCTCCTCATAAATCCTGCCCTTCAGTTTTGGTATGAATGTTTGTGTGCCTTCATCGTATATTTTGCAAAATATGGAATACATCTCATTTACTTTACTTTAAGAATATGGTTCGATCAATTAAAAGCCCTCTTGTTCAAATTGCAAAGAGACTGAAAGAGATGCAGCATGCTCAATGGATTATATATTAGTGATTATTATTAGGATTATATATTAGTGAATCATATTAGTGATTCAATTATTATGGTCATAAAACAATAAACAAATAGTTTTGCTGTTATTACACTCTATTCACAGGTTATATATAAGTACAGTATCTGCATGTTTTGTTCACCATTACAAACCACTAAGTTGGTTTGATTTTTGTTGAGATTGTTATTTATGATAAGATTCCTTACGTTATCTGTGAATGAAGCTATGTTGGTATTGGGAAATCTATAGATGGCACTTATAGTCAAGGAGGATTTAAGGGATTTACTGGAGAACTTGGCAAAGGTATATTCACAATAGTCGTCTCTATTACTAATGACACTATTGCAGATGAAGGTATCTTTGTAAGATATTGCTATGCCACCTCCTTTTTTTATTAGGCCTGCAGTTGTGAATGGCTTTATTATCAGCCAAGTTGTAGCATACAACATAGCATATATATGTATATGGCATACATATATATATATATATATATATATATATATATATATATATATATATATATATATATATATATATATATATATATATATTCAAAATTCGTCAGTGTACTACATTTTTGTTGTTGCTTTTAGGTGATGGTTTTAACCAGTGTACGTGGGTCTGATTGTGCAACCACGGTTCGAAGAATAATGAAGATATGAACAAACGGCCTGTGGTCACTATACAGTCTGGAAGGGCAAAAGAAGAAATTGGCATTTCTACAAAAACAAGAACTATATAATGTTATTTTAAGTAAGTAACCAAAAAATTAAATAATTTTTTTAAAGTTTAAAATTTACTTAAAAATTTAAATTTTAAGTTAAAAATTTTTAACCAAAAAACTTAATATTTTTCATATTTGGAACCATTCCATAATATTTTCCCAAGCATAAATGATTATATTTCTATCACTTGCTCTTAAGATTGTTTCATTTTTTAGAGGTTGGGCATAATTGTTCTCTGCTGCTAATAGAACTGACTGACTTAGCTATAGGAAAATGTAAACTTAATTGGTTTATCCATTACAGTATTTTGCAGTTTATTTCATGATCCTGTGCTTAATACTTGCATAAATAGTAGACTACAAAATGCATTTTTATATCATTAGTATTGAATAATAATAATGCAAATAATTGACTTATAAATGATGTACAATTAATTGGTAGGTGATATTATATTATTAATATTTTTTCATTCTTGCAAAGCCTTAACAAAGCCATTAACATGTTAATATAAACTTGATCACCTTCCACTTATTTTCTCATGTGCTACCTACATGTACAAAACCTTATTCCTAAATGCATATTTTGTTCTGAAACTTGTCCTTTATATGTTGTGTATCACCATCTCTGGAGAGTTTTGTCTGATTGATGTATAAATTACTTTTAATTTTACAGAATATTATTGTTATACTGAATTTATTATTATATAAATAACTTAATTTTACAGAATCATCTATCAACGCACATCCACAAGTTGAGGAGGAGGATGTGACCTTCCAGATTTCTGAAGTACTGAAACATGCACCAAACAGGCCTGGTGGATCTAGGTACAAGGTAAAATAATTTAATTTTTTTTTTTTTTTTACTAATTGTCCGATATATATATATATATATATATATATATATATATATATATATATATATATATATATATATATATATATATAAATATATATATAATGTGTCGTACCTAGGAGCCAGAACGCACATCTCAGCCTACTATGCAAGGCCCGATTTGCCTAATAAGCCAAGTTTTCATGAATTAATGTTTTTTCGACTACCTAACCTAACATTTTCAGTTACCTAAACTAACCTATAAAGATAGGTTAGGTAGGGATGGTTAGGTTCGGTCATATATCTATATTAATTTTAACTCCAATAAAAAAAGAATTGACCTCATACATAATGAAATGGATAGCTTTATCATTTCATAAGAAAAAAAATAGAGAAAATATATTATTCATGAAAACTTGGCTTATTAGGCAAATCGGGCCTTGCATAGTAGGCTGAAAAGTGCGTTCTGGCTTATTGACTAGGACCTGCCTTACCCTACAGAGTTCTTCGTCGACTTGCTTCCATTCTGAGCTGTGGCTGAGCTGAGCTGTGTCAGCCACAGCTCAGAATGGAAGCAAGTCGACGAAGAACTCTGTAGGGTAAGGCAGGTCCTAGTCAATAACGGCTTCTCCAATGGTTTCATCGAAGACATCATAAGAAGGAAAGTGAAAAGCCATGCAACCTCTGAAGAGACAACTAACACAACACCTATACCCCCTATTAGACTATTTTACAGGAACTTCTTTTCCACAGCTCATAAAACGGAGGAAAGGGTCCTGAAAGATATTGTTAATAGAAACGTTATCCCTACAGACAAAAATCAGAGGATACAACTGACGATT